>NC_044190.1:1598860-1773860 GCF_900880675.1 Sparus aurata | reverse complement strand
GGTGAAGAGAGGGGCTGAACTGTCAACTGATCACCACCTGGTGGTGAGTCAGATCCGCTGGCAGGGGAGGAAGCCGGACAGACCTGGCAGACCCAAACGTATTGTGAGGGTCTGCTGGGAATGTCTGGCGGAACCTTCTGTCAGGGAGATCTTTAACTCCCACCTCCGGGATAGCTCCGGAGGTGCCTGTCGCGGCGGCAATCCCCGAACCCGGTGGTGGACCCCGGAAGTAAGGGATGCTGTCAAGCTGGAGAAGGAGTCCTATCGAGCCTGGTTGGCCCGGGGGACTCCTGAGGCAGCTGACGGGTACCGGCAGGCCAAGTGTGCGGCAGCACGGGCAGTCGCAGCAGCAAAAACTCTGGGAAAAGTTCAGGGAGGCCATGGAGGAGGACTACCGGTCGGCCTTAAAGAAATTCTGGCAAACCATCCGGCGCCTCAGGAGAGGGAAGCAGTCCTCCACCAACACAGTCTTGTTCACGAGTGAGGGAACGCCTTGGGATCCTCCCGGAAGAGCTGGAGGCTCAGGCAGCTGCCCCCGCGACCAGGCCCTGGATAAGCGGACGAAAATGGATGGATGGATGGATGTGTTCTAATAGGATCAGAGCTATTTGAACATTTTCTGTCTTTAAATAGTATATAAGTATTTTCTTGCGTTTAATAGGACCATGAATTCCATGGACGTTCCAGGAGCACAGTCTAATTGTCGTGTTGTCAACCATAATCCCAATCCGCAGATATGATTAATCTGTCCGAAACCCCTGATAGTATGTCAAGACTCTTACAAAAATGTCCTGTGGTAAAATACCATTAAAAAAATGCAACTTCTGTGGTACTGGTACCTCATGTTCCTGTAGTAGATTCCTGTGGTACTCGAGGGGTTCCTGTGGTATTTTGGGACATTTACCACAGGATTGTACCTCAGGCACTGCGGTACTATACTATACATTCTGTAGTACTTTACCACATATTCTGTGGTACTTTCCTATACATTCTGTGGTACTTTACCGTACATTCTGTGGTACTATACCATACATTCTGTAGTACTTTACCACACATTCTGCGGTACTATACTGTACATTCTGTGGTACTTTACCATTCATTGGTTGTGAATGCAGAAGGCATTCACAACATATGTTCTTCGCCTTCAAAAATTCTTTATTTTTATTATTATTATATCTTCCGGGTCAGAAATTTCAGACCTTAACTCCTTCCACATTTTTCAACGGATTCACTCCATTCAAACACAGAATATTCATCTCAATTGGGAATCAACCGCGTCTATTTTTCTAATTGATATCATTCATAATTTCAGAAATATTAGACGTTTTTCGGCCTTTTTTTCCCATTCAAGCAGATGACGGAATCTTCAAAAATCTTCAATTTTCACACTTTTTCATGCATTTTCAAAGCTAATCTAATCATTCATACGTCCACATTAAAACTCCATTCAAACTGTTAAACATTCACAAAGATTAGGACTTTCTCCCCTGAATTCAGCTTTGTCACAGCATTCATACTTTTTTCACAGTCGCACTTCAAACATTGGAAACTTTTCAGCCACTTTGAGATTTTTGCATTGGTGTGTATGGGGTGGAATGCTCACAGCCAGAGTGCAGGGGCCAACTGACAGAGTGATCAGGAGCTGCAATTTATTCAGAAAATCTCGTCTTCAACTCGCCACCATTTCCACAATGTTCACTCCAGCAGAAAATAAAAACACCAGCTTGTAGGTACACTCGTGCTGGTGCCTACAGTCGATCTCTGGAGGCAATCGGACAAAAACTTTTGGCTCGGTGGGCATTTCACTGACAGGAACACCGACCAACTGCTGCATAGAGTCCCATTAAAATGAGAGGAAAAATTATCTGGATTCCGACAAACACATTCACTTTTCTAAACTGCTCAACAAGACACATTTCTGACCACAGACACACAAAAACCTCACAGAATGCTCAAAAGACTCTCATAGTTTCGACCATATCATTATTTTAGTGATAGCAGTTACTGTTTTGCAGAGAGAAGTATGATAATGTGAGGTGAGCCTCAGCTGAAATCACTGTTATATCAGCTCTCACAGTCCGTTACCAGGACCAACCCGGTTACCATCACCGTGGCAACCGAGATCAACTGAGCCAACACAGGGAGACAGATTTATCAATGAGTCAGTTTGATAGACACACACACACACACACACACACACACACACACAAATGCAGTCAGATATGCATGTTTCAGCATGCACACATGTACACACACACACACACACACCTACACACACATATAAAGCCATGCTTTAACACACACTCACATGCACACAAACACACAGGCACACACACACACACACACACACATATAAAGCCATGCTTAAGCACACACACACATATAAAGCTAATCACACACTCACAGGCACACAAACACACACACACATGGTATATTTCCCAACATTTAAACTATATTTAATGATTATCTTTTTTAATTCATTCAAGCCAGGAACTCCATTCAAATAATTAAATGTCTTAATCATCGATATATTGAGATTTATTGAATTTCTCAGTCAGATTCAGAGTATTTGATACATTCTCGACGTAACATCTCTTCATACTCCATCTGCTGCTTTTTAACACAAATTTAAGCTAGCATTGCAGTCTGTCTCAAACCTTATATTCTATTCTTAATGCTTCATTCTCACCAAACTATTAGGAAGCTTCATTGTCTTCAGATGAGACTTTAGATGAATTAAAGCAACCACTTCAGTTTGGCCTTAGTTTTTCAACCAATTCTACATTATTTTCAACCCAGGAACTGTGTTTTAATTTATTTAAATATTCCCAATCATCGACACATCGAGATTTATTGAGTTTCTCAGTCTGATTCAGAGTCTTTGACTCATTCGTACTGTAACATCTCTTCGAACTCTACATATTTTAAGGCTTCATTCTCACCCAACTATTGCAAAGTTCATTCTCTTCAGACGAGACTTCAGATGAATTAAAGCTACCAATTCAGTTTGGCTTTAGTTTTTTAACAAATTCTACATTCTTTCACAGTTTAAAGATATTGGGGACAATATTCAAAGTTTTCACAGCCAGCAATCCGCATTTGGCTTCAGCTGGTCAACAGGGAGCATTCACAACCGCAAGTTCTTCAGAACTTGCCTTTTCTAGTTCTGTGGTACTATACCATACATTCTGTGGTACTATACCATACATTCTGTGGTACTTTACCACACATTCTGTGGTACTATACCATACATTCTGTAGTACTTTACCACACATTCTGTATACTGTATTACACATCCTGTGATACTATACTGTATCATTTACTATACTATACACAACTACAACAAATCTAAACACAACCTTTAATTTTTTTTTTTTAATTAATAAAAAGAAAAGGACACCATATTCTCAGAGGACATATTTTATTTAAATCTTAAAATATGCAGTATGAGATACAAAGAATAAAACATGCATCATTAGTGGATTTAGGAACAATGAAAATAAACCAATGTTTATAAATTATATTTAACAGAGACCACCAGAATAAAATGGAGGGGATACTGAACTTACATTCTCTGCTGACCAAACATAAAAAAAACAACACTTTTTTTAGAGTACTTTATTTTCCTTTTTAACAGTTCATTCAAAATATTGTTCCTTACTGCTTCTTGAAGGATATGCAGAGGTGTGCAACGAAACTGGGCTGCTGCTATTGCTGAAAAAGAGGAAAGACAAAATTACTTAGAAAATACCTCATAACTTCAAACTGTAACGTTAATCCTTTGGCTGGTCATAACATGCAGTAAATCTTAATGGGCAGCAAATACATTTTTTTTTTTTTTATTTATACTTATTCCGTCTGACAACAGACAGAGACGTGTAAAAAAGAATATCTTCATTGACACTAACAGCAATTGCCTTTGCAGGGGAGACGGTCGTCACAGCCGGCGGGGGGGGGACGGACGGGGGACGGACGCTCGTCACCGGGTAGGGTGGGGGGGTTTTTTGTACGAGAAGACTGCGGCAGCCCACAAACACCCGCTATAAAGCAGCTAACATTGAAAATGAGTATGGCGCAGAGCTAGCAGTATAGCGGCGAAGCGCAGCTGTTCCACCGTCTGGGGAAAACCCTGGTTAAATTTGCGCTAGAAATGTAGCGATGCTAACGCTAATTCAAGTGTTCATTTGCTAACCTTAAATTAGCGCTGGCAACTTATGCTAGCAATGCAGCGATGCTAACGCTATTTAAAATGTTCCTTAACGCTGAATTAGCGCTAGCTAAATGAATTTAAGAGTAAGCGGTATGGCTTCATTGGCTTATTCATTCTGCACAGCATTTACCTAATGTTAGCTATGACCACACACATTAGCCAATTTAGCTAATCCATCTGTGATTAGAAGAAGGCTAAATTGCATATTAAAACCAATGAACTTGACATCACCTAGATTTATTAAGTCAATACTTACCTTTGCCAGTGTCCAGCTGTGTCTTGTTTGTCGTGGTATTGGTACATTTATGTCAGAAAGGTATGCTTTATCGGCCTCTTACAATAGCGATTTTGTCCATGATGCAGCCATTTTATGAGGCGTTGGTATAGGATCATTAACCGCTGGTTAAAGTTTTTTTTGTTTGTTTTTTTTTTTTAAATCTTCATTGACAACCGAGGAACATTACAATCATGAGGCCGGACCAAAAGAGATTTAATGAAACAAAGAAGTGTCATGAAGCAAAAAACTAATCAGGAGAAATAATAATAATAAATAATAATAGAACATTTAAAAATAAAAGAAAACAAAATACATATGGTCACGCAGAGAATACGAAGTACATAAAGTCTGTACATTCACTGATGATAATAATAATAATTTAAAAAATCGTAGTTATTAGATAGATAATAAGACTATACATTCATCAGGCTGTCATAATATTGACGAAATTGTATTTTTTTTTGTCTTTTACAATTCTGAGAGACTTCAGGAGATAGTTGAATTAAAGTAGAAACACCTTAAACTTCTGCTTAGCTTTGGGAAATCTGTGTTTGTGTATAAAGAACTTAAAAGAGAGGATGAAGAAATTGGTTACAAATTCAACAGATTTATTACAATGAGTAAAATAACATAGAACATTTTTTGGTGAATAGGTATGAGACACTAAGAAAGTTATATTATGATTTCAAGTCCATCCAAAAGTCATGCACAACATCTGTCAGTTAGTAGTCCTTTCTACAGAGCCCCGGAGGTGACGTGGATGTGTTTTTTTGTTTTTGAAGCGTGTGAGAGTCAACTTTCACATGCACTTACATGCACTTGCATCCATTGTTATTATGATGTTTTTTTTGTATTTCCCACGTTTTTGTTGGTATATGTTAAATTACATAATACTGACCCTGCCAAAATGACAGGGTACTTTAAAAATGTTGACACAGCACATTAAGGGTCTATGTAAATAGCTTTTATTTGTATTATACTGTGTAGAATAAACGATATATGGAAAAAAACATTAACACTGCTGCTCAGTATATTGATTGGATCAATACATGGTGATAACAGGGTCTGCTACGACACCTTAAAATGCAGTATGTGGTAAATCTGTGGTACAGTACCACAGGGCATTCTATTGTGTGGTATATATATGGTACAGTACCACAGGGCATTGTATCATGTGGTACAGTACCACAGGTTCTGTGGTACATAACCAGAGAATTTGCCCTTCCTATGGTACATTAAGGTCGTACCACAGGAATATTACAGGAACATTTTCCAGTACCACAGGACATTTTACCTTCTGACCAAACAAACATTAAGACATAAAAACAATAAAAACAGTGTGAAGAAGAACAAGACCCCGTGCCACTCACCCTCTACACCCCAAACGCCTCCCCAAAGCGTCTACTACACCTCACCCTGTGCATCCAAACTGCACTAAACCAGTGCTCCAAACTTAACAGTATATAGCACCAAACGTCCAGAGAAAAAAGGAAAAAAAAAAAAAGAAAAAACTTATCATAGACATTATCTGTATGTACACAGATTCAAATTGAACCAGAAAAATTGCATTTCCTGCGAAAATACAGTGTGAATGCTGAAGGCTGAAGCGAAATCTGCTGAACATACTGCCGAAAATGCATAAAACTATAGGCTGAATGGTCGGGAATGTGCAGAAAAAGCAGAATTTTCCAATAGCTGGTAAGGCAGAAAGGCTTAAAAGCAATAGGTTTGATGGGCTAACAAAGTTCAACATTTTGATAGCTGAACAGTTTCTCTAGCTGAATATGAAGTTGAATTTTTAAAAGGAGTTGAAAAGGCAGAAAGATGAATATCTAAAAAGGCTAAAAAGCTGAATAAAGGCTGAAAAGGCTAAAAAGCTGTAGAGAAAGAGGGATGAAAGAGCTTGAAGAGGTGAAAAGAGGTTGAAATGGAGAAAAGTCAAAGGCACAAAAGCTTAAAATGGCTGCACACATGGTGGAGCAGGAGCACAGCCAAAGATTAAAATGTCCCCATTAGAATGAATGGGAAAATGCCTACCAAACCCCTGCAATTTTTGAAAAAACTGTAGCGGTTATCACCAAAATATTTACATATTATAAAGTTGGAATTGTGTCTGTAGCTAAAAAGAAAAATGACAATTTTAAAAAGCTGAAAAGGCAGAAAAGCTTAGGAGGGCTAAAAGAGTTCATGAAGTTTAACATTTTCATAGCTGAACATGAAGCGAAATGTTTAAAGGAGTTGAAAAGGCAGAAAGAAGAATATTTTAAAAAGCTGACAGGGCAGAAAAACTAAAGGGGGCTACAAGAGTTGAAAAAGTTGAACATTTTAATTGCTGTACATGAAGTTGGATGTTTGAAGGAGCTGAAAATACAGAAAAATTAATGTCTGAAAAGGCTAAAAAGCTGTAGAGTAAGAAGGCGGAAAGATCTTAAAAGGATGAAAAAAGACTGAAAAGCCCAAAAAGTTGTAGAGTAAGAGGGCAGAAAGAGGTTAAAAAGGGGAAAGAAGGCTGAAAGGTGAGAAGTTAAAGGCAGAAAGAGCTTCAAATGGCTGCAGACATGCTGCAGCAGGAGCAGAAACAAAGACGAAAATGTCCCCGTAAGGAATGAATGGGAAAATGCCTCCCAAACTCCTGCGATTCTTGAGAAAACTGTAATAGTTATCACCAAAATCTTTACATGTTGAGTAACAGTAGACATTACTGAACGCACTCATGTCATTTATATTTCTGGAGAGTGCATAATAGGGGCACAGCAGCGAGAGACAAGACAGGTACCGTCTGCGATCCTCCAGAAATTTTGGCTCAAAATTAACATTGCGACTTATGGGGAAGATTCAGGAGTGCTTGTCGCTCTCGGGCTTCTAAATCCAAAACCATAAGTCCTACAGCTGGAATGAGACCATCAGCTGAAACCCAACAAGATTTCCTACATTTATATGCCTATATTGTCTATGTCAAGTACAAGATTTGGGATCCAAATCAAGCGGAAACGAAAAAAAATATCCAGTTTTCGGAGCTGCTCCTCACTCTGGGGTGCGGCAGTTGATGATGTCATGCACTCTAGTTCACGCAATACACACCCATTATAAACTGCGACCATTTCAAAACATTTCAAAAAGCTGAATGTTTCCAAAAGTATAAAAGATAGAAAAGCCAAAAGTAACAGCAGTAATGTCCTTAAAAAGCTCAACATTTTGATATTTGAATGGTTTCAATTGTGCAAAGTTTGAAGGAGTTGAAAAGTGCTGAAAAACGTACAGAAGCAGGAATAACTAGAAATATTTGCATTTCCTACGAAAATACAGTGTGAATGCTGAAGACTGAAGCGAAATCTGCTGAACATACTGCCGAAAATGCATAAAAGTATGAGAATGTTGAAAAAAAAAGGCGAAAAGCTGAAGATTAAGAGGGAAGGAAGATGTTGAAATGGTGAAAGAAGGCAAAAAAGGTGAAAAGTTAAAGGCTGAGAAAGACCGAAAAAGGTTAAAAAGGTGAAAAAATATGAAAGGCTGTAGAGTAAGAGGGATGGGAAGAGGTTAAAATGGTAATAAATATGAAAAGCTGTAGAGTAAGAGGGCTGGAAGAGGTTAAAAAGGTTAACAAAGGATGAATTGCTGTAGAGTAAAAGGGCTGGAAGAGGTTAAAATGGTAATAAATATGAAAAGCTGAGTTTTGAAGAGGACTGGAAGAGGTTAAAAAGGTGAATAAAGGATGAAAAGCTGTATAGTAAGACGGCTGGAAGAGGTTAAAAAGGTGAATAAAGGATGAAAAGTTGTATAGTAAGAGGGATGGAAGAGTTTAAAAAGGTGAAAACATGAAATGCTGTAGAGTAAGAGGGCTAAAAGGGCTTAAAAAGGTGAATAAAAGCTGAAAAGGATATAAAGCTGTGGAGAAAGATGGAGGAAAGAGTTTGAAGAGATGAAAAAAGATTGAAAAGGAGAAAAGCTTAGAGGACTAAAAGAGTTCATAAAGTTGAACATTTTCATAGCTGAACATGAAGCGGAATGTTTGAAGGAGTTGAAAAGGCAGGAAGACGAATATTTTAAAAAGCTGACAGGGCAGAAAAACTTAAGGGGGCTAAAAGAGTTGAAAAAGTTGAACATTTTAATTGCTGAATATGAAGTTGAATGTTTGAAGGAGCTGAAAATACAGAAAAATTAATGTCTGAAAAGGCTGAAAAGCTGTAGAGTAAGAAGGCGGAATGAGTTTAAAAAGGTGAAAAAAGACTGAAAAGGCCAAAAAGTTGTAGAGTAAGAGGGCAGAAAGAGGTTAAATAGGTGAAAAAAGACTGACAAGTGAGAAGTTAAAGGCAGAAAGAGCTTCAAATGGCTGCAGACATGCTGCAGCAGGAGCGGAGACACAGACGAAAATGTCCCCATAAGGAATGAATGGGAAAGTGCCTCCCAAACTCCTGCGATTCTTGAGAAAACTGTTATAGTTATCGCCAAAACATGCTATATGTTGAGTTACAGGAGACATTGCTGAATGCACCCATGTTATTTTTATTTCTGTAGAGTGCATAATGAGGGCACAGGAGAGAGAGACAAAACATGTACCGTCTGCGATCCTCCAGAAATTTGGGCTCAAAATTAACATTGCGGCTTATGGGGAACTTTCAGGAGTGCATGTCGCTCCCGGGCATCTAAATCCAAAACTGTAAGTCCTACAGCTGAAATGAGACCATCAGCTGAAACCCAACAAGGTTTCCTACATTTATATGCCTATATTGTCTATGTCAAGTACAAGATTTGGGATCCAAATCAAGCTTAAGCAAAAAAAATCCTGTTTTCTGAGCTGCTCCTCACTCTTGGGTGCGGCAGTTGATGATGTCATGCACTCTAGCTGACGCAATACACACCCATTATAAACTCAGAAGACGGGCTTAAAATCCTTAAAACTAAAACTGCGACCATTTCAAAACCGCACAAGATTTTTAGAAACTGAATACTCTTGCTCAACGTATGAGGAACAAGAAGAGGCTGAAAGTCAATGAGTTTTGAAGAAACTGAATGGTGTCTCTTGCTCAACGTATGAGGAACAAGAAGAGGCTGAAAGTCGATGAGTTTTGAAGAGGATTTGAAGCTCTCCCATCTGCTGCAATGTTAATTTTTTTTTTGAAAAAGCTGAATTGCTGAAAAAGTTGAAAAGTTGAAAAGCTGAAAAGTAGAAGGCTGAAAGAGCTTAAAAAGCTGAACATTTTAATAGTTGAATGGTTTAAATAGCTGAAGGTATGCTGAAGTTATAGAAGGATGAAATTTGAAAAAATCCCCATAAGGATGAATGGGAAAAATTTTGCATTAAAAGCTTAATATTTCCAAAAGTATAATAGTAAGAAAAGTCCTTAAAAAGCTGAACATTTTGATACTTGAATGTTTTCAATCGGACAAAGTTTGAAGGAGTTGAAAAAGTCCAAAAAACGTACGGAAGAAGAATAATAACTAGACAATTCCCCGCCGGGAAATCGCGAGAGTGGGCTGTGCGCTTTGCCCCGTGAAGAAAAAGCAAACATGGCATCAGCAAAGTTTCCTCACCATCAAGCGGGAAAGGCCTTAAGGAACACACACATTAAGTTTTGTGGTCCTAGTTTCAGAAATGTGGTAATAGGAGCGAGTTAAAAAAGGCCGCAGTTTTGCAAATCCTCTTCCCGATTTACATTGGAGTGAATGGAGCAGTTGAGAGCTACTCTTGTCGGTTAGAGGCAGATCAATCCAAAACCATAAATCCTACCGATAAAGTAGACACATTGGGAGAAAGAAGACACGTGTGGCTAAAACTCTGGAAAATATCACTGTTTTTGAGCCTAATCTGTGGCCAGGATCATCACGGAAAGAGAAAATGTCTGAGCAAATTTTTGAAGTTCTCTCACTCTGTCAGTTGGCCCTCTCCACTCTGCTGCACGAACATTCCGCCATACACAATCATTGAAAACCCAGAATTTCTCCAAAATCACTCACCGTCATTCAAGGATCACAGTTCAAAAACTACACATCATAGGAAAAAAGTTCAAATACAATTTAAATACTCAGTACTTGTGCCTACATTTTAAAGCTGAAATGGTGTTTCTACGTGAACGTATGCCAGAGCAGGAGATGTTTGAAAAACGTTGCAGATTTGCGACTTTTTTGGCCTCCCCCCATTCATTCCTTATGGGAAACTTTATCGCACTTTTCGCGACTTATGTCGTGAAAAATCAACATTTCGTAAAGCTGAATAATAGCAACCCGAGTCCGATCGAGCCGCACATTGAATGAGCAAAAAAATAATCATTAAATGTAGTTTAAATGTTGGGAAATATACTGTGTGTGCGTTTGTGGGCATGTGAGTGCACGCTTAAGCATTGCTGTGTGTGTGTGTGTGTGTGTGTGTGTGTGTGTGTACATGTCTCTCTGTCTGTCTGTCTGTCTCATGTGTGTCTCCTGTCTGTCTGTCTGTCTGTCTGTCCGATGTGTGTCTCCTGTCTGTCTGTCTGTCTGTCTGATGTATGTCTCCTGTCTGTCTGTCTGTCTGTCTGTCACTCTCTCTCTTTGCCCAGCTGATTTCGGTTGCTAGGTGACAGTTGGCAGTGGCCGTAGCAACGGCCTGTGACGGAGTCAGTTGGCCCTCTCCACTTTGCTGCACGAACATTCCCCCATACACAATCATTGAAAACCCAGAATTTCTCCAAAATCACTCACCATCGTTCAAGGATCACAGTTCAAAAACTACACATCATAGGAAAAAAGTTCAAATACAACAAAAATACTCAAGACCTGTGCCTACATTTTAAAGCTGGAATGGTGTTTCTAGCTGAATGTTTGCCAGAGCAGGAGATGTTTGAAAAACGTTGCAGATTTGCGAGTTTTTTGACCTCGTCCCATTCATTCCTTATGGGAAATTTGTCGCAGTTTTTCGCGACGTACGTTGAAGACTGAAGCGAAATCTGCTGAACGTACTGCCAGAAATGCATAAAACTATAGGCTGAATGGTCGGGATTTTGCAGAAAAAGCAGAATTTTCCAAAAGCTGAAAAGGCAGAAAGGCTTAAAAGTAATAGGTTGAATGGGCTAACAAAGTTGAACATTTTGATAGCTGAACAGTTTCTCTAGCTGAACATGAAGTTGTATGTTTGAAGGAGTTGAAAAGGCAGAAACATGAATATCTAAAAACGCTAAAAGCTGTAGAGTAGAAGGGCTGGAAGAGGTTAAAAAGGTGAAAACATATGAAAAGCTGTAAAGTAAGAGGGCTGGGAGAGGTTAAAAAGGTGAATAAAGGATGACAAGCAGTAGAGTAAGAGGCTTGGAAGAGGTTAAAAAGGTGAAAAAAGGGTGAAAAGGTAAAAAGATGTAGAGTAAGAGGGTTGGAAGAGGTTAAAAAGGTGAAAAGAATATGAAAATCTGTAGATTAAGAGGGCTGGGAGAGGTTAAAAATGGAAATAAAGGATGAAAAGCTGTTGAGTAAGAGGCTTGGAAGAGGTTAAAAGGGTGAAAAGAATATGAAAATCTGTAGAGTAAGAGGGCTGGAAGAGGTTAAAAAGGTGATACCATATGAAAAGCTGTATAGTCAGAGGGCTGAAAGAGGTTAAAATGGTAATGAAATATGAAAAGCTGTGGAGTAAGAGGGCTGGAAGAGGGTAAAAAGGTGAAAACATATGAAAAGCTGTATAGTCAGAGGGCTGGAAGAGGTTAAAAAGGTGAAAACATATGAAAATCTGTAGATTAAGAGGGCTGGAAGAGGTTTAAAAGGTGAATAAAGGATGACAAGCAGTAGAGTAAGAGGCCTGGAAGAGGTTAGAAGGTGAAAACATATGAACAGCTGTAGAGTAAGAGGGCCGAATGAGCTTAAAAAGGTGAGAAAAGACTGCAAAGTCCAAAAAGTTGTAGAGTAAGAGGGCAGAAAGAGGTTAAAAAGGTGAAAAAAGGCTGAAAGTTGAGAAGTTAAAGGCAGAAAGAGGTTAAAATGGCTGCAGACATGCTGCAGCAGGAGCAGAAACACAGACGAAAATGTCCCCATAAGGAATGAATGGGAAAATGCCTCCCAAACTCCTGCGATTTTTGGGAAAACTGTAATAGACACGTGCTACATGTTGAGTAACAGGAGACATTGCTGAACGCACCCATGTTATTTTAATTTCTGTAGAGTGCATAATGAGGGCACAGGAGCGAGAGACAAAACATGTACCATCTGCGATCCTCCAGAAATTTTGGCTCAAAATTAACATTGCGGCTTATGGGGAACATTCAGGAGTGCTTGTCGCTCTCGGGCTTTTAAATCCAAAACCGTAAGTCCTACAGCTGAAATGAGAACATCAGCTGAAACCCAACAAGATTTCCTACATTTATATGCCTATATTGTCTGTGTCAAGTACAAGATATGGGATCCAAATCAAGCTGAAGATAATTTTTTTCTCGTTTATGGAACTGCTTCACACTCTGGGGTGCAGCAGTTGATGATGTCACACACTCTAGCTCACGCAATACACACCCATTATAAACTCAGAAGACGGGCTTAAAATCCTTAAAACTAAAACTGCGACCATTTCAAAACCGTACAAGATTTTTAAAAACTGAATACAAGGTCAATAGTGCAAGGTTTTGTGATTCATTTAAAGTTTGAATGGTGTCTCTCGCTCAACGTATGAGGAACAAGAAGAGGTTGAAAGTCGATGAGTTTTGAAGAGGATTTGAAGCTTTTCCCATTTACTTCAATGTTAAATTATTTTTGGAAAAAGCTGAATAGCTGAAAAAGTTGAAAAGTTGAAAAGTGGAAGGTTGAAAGAGCTAAAAAAGCTGAACATTTTAATGTTTGAATGGTTTCAATAGCTGAAGGTATGCTGAAGTTATAGCAGAATGAAATTTGAAAAAATCCCCATAAGGATAAATGGGGAACATTTTGCATTAAAAGCTGAATATTTCCAAAAGTATAATAGTTAGAAAAGCCAAAAGTAATAGCCATCATGTCCTTAAAGAGCTGAACATTTTGATGTTTGAACGGTTTGAATCGCTCAAAGTTTGAAGGAGTTGAAAAGTGCCAAAAAACCTACGGAAGAATAATAATAAACTCCAGAATAACAATAGTGTGAATGCTGCAAGCAATAAGAAGAGACACGAGCAATAACAATAGTGGGCTGTGGACCACTATGGACACCTATAGCTCTGCTATAGAGGTGTCCATAGTGGGCTGGCGAGCACAGCCCACTAATAAACGAGAAGAACAATAGTGTGAATGCTGATGACTAGATAGATAGTGTTGTGAAAAAGCCAGTTAAGCTGGTGGAGTTTTAATGCCCCGGACTATGTGCCGAGACCCTATTTGTACTGTTGCTGAAGCTTGGTGCTGTTCTGAGCATTATGTGTGGCTTTTTGGTGGCGGTTTATAGTTGGATCCATTTACTGCAGTGTATTGTTGTCGTGCGGTCATTTCTGAGGTTGTTAATTCTCCGTAAATTAGCGGTCTGCTAACTTGATCTCTCGAGGGGGAGTTTAACACAGTTTCACGGTGTGTTAGACCATGGATTAAATTTACACCGGAATATCCCTTTAATTAATCTACATATTGTGTTAATAAGGCCTGAAAAAATGTTTGGCGCGCGCTATGTGCGTGCATGTACTACCCTTTGCTGACTTTGAGCCCCTGCCCCTCCATAATCATTTGCACGTCCCTGGGTAGCAGTAACTAGCAAACATGAAATTCGTGGGTTCGGTAAACATTTCCATGGTAACAGCGAGCTCCACCAATCAGAGGTGTCACTTTTACACTATAGGATTGTGGGTAGTGTAGTATTTTTTTTTTACTTTTCTTAACTTGTGTAAAGTCTACTTTGAATGGTTGTGGCATTATGATAATAATCAAAATCCTCTATGCAGAAAATGAATGGCATTTTCACTTCCAGAACCTCACAGTTAAGCTCTCTAGGAATGATAATATACTGTGATTTGATTGGCGTGATGCCAACGAGTTCGTGGCTTCCCTTGACACTGTCCTGACCAATCACAGGAGAGCAGTGGCGTTACAACAGCCTCACCTGAGGCCTTTACACCTGACAGAGTGCAGTACCATGTTTTCAACGCTCATTCACAACTTAACATTTAGAGGGGCGCTGTTTTACACATCATAAAACGCTAAATAATTCATGAAGAGAGATGAGGAGGAGACGACAGACACAACACAGAAGGATAACATAAACTGTTAAAAAAGCTTTTTTTTATATAAAATGACGGTTATATTCTGAAAAAAAGTGAGGAAGCCTGGCTTCCCTTGGCCTCCGCAAGAGGGCATCTGCAAACTCACGGAGATAGTTGAACTCACCAGGACAAACAAACGGAAGTGAAAGTAAAAGTTATTTCCTAGTACAGACACTTCCTGCCGTCACTGAGGCGCTATCTGTGTACAAGACATGAGCTCCTCACTGTTGAACCCCGTTTTACTGGAGATTTCTAACGAGTTGACCCCGGAACAGCTGGAACAAATTAAGTTCCTGTGTGAAGACATCGGGAAAAAAGAGCTGGAAAAGATCGACACCGGAACAAAACTGTTCCGGGTTTTGAAGGAGAGAGGCAAGCTGGCCCTTGGCAACATCGAGTATCTGTGTAAGCTTCTCACAGAAATCCGTCGAGATGACCTCTCAGACAAATTGAAAGGCTTAATAAGGAAGGCTGGGTCAACAAGCGCCGAACCGCCGGACACAGAGAAAGGTACATTGAGCGGCGCTGTAGAGTCACTGTTTTCAGACAGCATCAAGTTCAAGGAACGACAATATCAATACTGATACTGATACTAAAACTACATGTATTAATATTACTACTTCTATGCTACTATAACTACTACTACTACTACTGCTACTGATTTAGAAGCTACTATTATTTTCGTTTCTGCTGCCCAGTCAAACTGTGACACTCTGTGACTGTTCACTTGGTCCAATCTGGTAAAACAAATGTAGCCATGCAGTCAATGTGATTTCTGAGGCTGCTCAGTTTGTCGAGCTGTTGAACTGTATTGTGTTATGCAGACTGGTGTGTGGTCTGTCAGTCGAACACAATGCAGTTCAGTAGCAGCACAAACTGAACATCAGAGCTTTCATGAAGGAGAATTCATTTAATAGCATGCTGTACTAGATTAGTTTTAGCTAGTGGTACCCAATAAACTTGACACTCAGTGTGATTGACCTCTCACATCTACCACAGTATGATCAGCATCATGACAACGGGATTGACATACTTTTATTACAATTTTACATAGCCAGCACCACCAACCCACTTTACACCAGTAAAACCTCTTTAGGGGGCCTGCCCACAGTGCTGCAGGCATTATATATGGAGTTTAAATCATGCAAAAATCTCACAAACACACAAAACATGTTTTATTCACACCCAATGATTCACAAACAAACTCAGTGTGGTTTGCAAATACAAAACATCATTCACAAACTAATGCATTTTGTTTTCCAAATAAGAAACGTTCCGATCAAACAAGTGCATCATGCTTCAGAGGCAAATAGAGCATGTTTTACACATACAAATACACATAATTCTTCAATTACGAAAACATAGACTTCAAGTACAAACTAAAATCTTTAAGTACAAAAGAAATCCTTCAAGTACAACCTAAAATCCTTCAAGTACAAACTAAAATCCTTAAAGTACGAACTAAAATCTTTAAGTACAAAAAAAAATCCTTTAAGTACAATAAGTATGAAAAACTGTCACATGACTTTTGGCACAATCTTACCACTGTCACGTGACTTTTGGCACTACTTTTCCGCCTTGCTGATTCACACACAAATGCCTTCAGATTCACACACAAATGCCAGTAAATCTTCTCACAAATGTCCTGTAATTCACACTCCACAACAGCAGGTGCCGCTGTTGAGTCAATTTAAGGCAGCCAGGACGATTTTTTTCCCCAAAAAAATTTAATTAAATTTTTATTATTTAATTCAAGGTCGCAAACAGGAGCTACCATAGACCTATATACATAGACGCCTCATTGAGCGCTTGACTGTACGTCGCCGTCATATTGGAGGAGACAGCTGTGCCCCATGAACTTATACAAGTCAATGGAGTGAATTTTATAAAGCTCCTTCTACAAAGTACTATAAATTATTGCATTGACACATTCACACACGTGCGGAATATATTCAGGAAACAGTTAGGAAACAAAAACAGCGTCTGCAATGTTTTCTTATGATTAGAAACGTTAACTACTCTTTATATGGTCAGTATACAGGTCGGCGCCAAACCACAGGATGGGTTATTATAATGTTTTACGAGTGCTTATAGCTGCTATGTAACGCTGTTATTGTGATGATACATGACAGTTAAATATTGAATCTGTCTATAATAACCAGATCCTGACTTGTAAATGTGACGTCTGTGGGACAAAAAAGCACCAACATTGTTTTTATAAATAGTGAGTTTTGATGATCTAAGTACTAATAATAACAGTCATGGCGACAAAAAATAAACAAAGTCTGCAGATCAAGACAAGATAAGAAACTGCAACTGGCAGTGAGCCTGCTTTCTTTTCTTTCAGCAGTGAAGTGATAAACACTTATCTTTGTAAGTGTAACATAATGTTAACATTTCCATTCAATTAATTTGGCTTTTATTGAATTAAAATGTTTTTATTGCTAATGTAAGCATTAAATTGAATTAAATTACTAAAACATAGCTACATAAAAGGACAGCTTGCAAAATCATTTTATCTTTCTTTTATTTTGCTCTAACATTCCAAATACAATTGCTAAGATCCCTGTTCATCCCAGCTTTCTCCTCTTTAACCATCCCATGCTAAATGTATTAGCACACTGTGCTCAATAACTTCCTTCATGCCACCCGAGAATGCAAATCAGTAGTCCAAACTGCAACCACACTCTTCTTACGGATGGTTCAAAGCCTAGGTGAGCTGATATGAGAAGAGTAAATTCAACAAATGTAGAACATTTTTTAGGGATGTTCCAAAAAGGGTACCTCACGTTTCGATTCGATTTCGATTATGGGAGCTTCGATTCTTTGATCATAGCGATTGTCGATTTAATTCGATTATTGGTGCCACGATTCTTCGATTATTGTGATTTTTAATGCTTTTTTCCCATACAAGACTGATTTTGTCTTCATCTGTGGCTACATTTGTAAATAAATAGCCTATCAATTAACTCAGTTCCTCTTATTTACTCATTAAGTAAATAACAAGGTTTTTTGAACATTTGACTTATATTTTTCAAAGACCCAAAATATTTTATTTTATGACCACTAGTGCAGAGCCTGTAAGAAAAGTGTATTCCTATAAAAAAGTGGGAGGTTAAATAGCTTTTTCATGGATGGCCAAATGAGGCTGTGTTTGAAGGTGGGACGTCAGGGATATTTAGGTTTGTTGTGAAATCTGATATTCCAGGGTATAATTGGCCGTTTTTGACTATTTTTGATTTTGCCATTATACTTCACCTTAAAAACTATTTACTTGGTGTCATTATTTTCAGCACAACCTCACGTGTGACTGTACAGTTATTTTTTTTATTTTGACATACTGTATTAACACAATGGACCTAAAATCACACAAAAAACATAAAATCCGAGTAGAAAAAGTTCGATTTTTTTACTGTGAAAACCATAAATATGTTGAACAAACCATTTTTTTACTTATAATGCAAATATAAATTGTTGTTTGCTAAATTTGTGCATACATTTAAAACATTTACAAAGTTATATGTAACTATTTACATTTAAATGCAGGCAATGCTCAGGTCTGCCTGTGCTCCTTCCAGCTGAATGAAGAGCTGCACTGCCTGCTCCACATTCAGCGTCTCCTCATTCTGACTCATTAAACAAAAACCGACTCCACTACACACTAAACACACTACACCAAACACTACATAACACACTTAATATACAATCCAAACACACTAAATGTCACAAATCTCTCAACTCTCAATATTGCTGTCTATACACCAACCGTCGTTGCCTGTCATTCATCCGCCTACGTCCCTCCCACAACTTCCTGATCCTCAACAACCAAACTTGCTGCATGGACACTTTCGTGACAAAAGCCCGTTTTTACCGTTTCTTCCTGCACCAGACACAAAGCAAACGTGACGGCAATGTTCGCGACAAAGTGTGGCGGACATTATTTACCCTAAGTCCGGTTTTGGATGTGCCGGTGGGTCGGGTCCATCGACTTGGAACATCCACAGATTCCGATTCCACTTGTTGTCCACGCGTCTCCGGATCTCCTCAGACCCGAACAGACTCGGTCCGGACTCGTTTAATCTCATTAATCCACAACAGTCAGTTTAGATGCACAGAACAGAACAGAACGGGACCGAACTGCCGGCGAAATTCCGGTCCAGCTCGCTCCGCTGCAGGTATAAATCC
The DNA here is from genome assembly GCF_900880675.1 of Sparus aurata. Lineage (NCBI taxonomy): Eukaryota > Metazoa > Chordata > Actinopteri > Spariformes > Sparidae > Sparus > Sparus aurata. The sequence continues at coordinate 1,755,028 of NC_044190.1, read as the reverse complement.
GCTTGTTTCTTCAGGTATGTCGTGGGCTTGAGCTCTGCAGTGATTGGCTGGTGCGCACTTGGCCACGGTGTGCAGTGATTGGCTCTGGTGCGCACGTGGCTGTGGTGGCTCCGGTGGACAATGCTTGCGGAATTTGTAAAGCATTTATGAAATAATTTATTCACGGGATCATTGCAGTCCAAGCAAATGCTTAGTTGCACACCACTGAACCACGCAGCAGACATGTTGAAAGTCTCAGGTCAGTGTGATCCTGATCCGCAGAGATATTTGAGTATCACACACACACACACACACACACACACACACACACACACACACACACAGACACACACAGACAGACAGAGATTCCTTGATTTTATAGAGAGATGTAAACATTTGCACTTTGACCTACTTAACTTTGACCAGGGAAAGCTCCACTTGCACGAGAGCCCCCTCTATTGGCGGAAAACACTGAAAACAGCAAATCGCGTAGGTCTTGTCAGTCGTCTTGTTTGCTCTCTCATAAAATCCAAAGTGCTTCCACACAGTTGCAGTGAACCCCGGTGGCGAGAGAATCGGCCGCTTTTGGGGGCTGCTACAGCTGTTGCCATTTTGCAAAAAAACTAACGTTACTGCTCCGTTTATTGTGGTCCCACTCACTAAACAGTCCGGGCGGCACACGCACTAAGGTTCCAGTTACGTGTTTTTTGTTCCGGTCTTGCGGCAAAGCATCGACGTTAATAAATCGCTGGACTTTTGCCTGCCATATGTGTAGATATTTATCTCATGCAATTGTGATAGGGGCATAAAAAGTACTTTATTAGCACAGGTCTAACCATTTTAATACAAACCTTGGAGATAGCCACCATGATGTGTCTCATTTTTCTTCCAGCCACCCCACCTTTGCATCGAAAGATCTTCATCATGCGTGGAGTGTATCGGTCTAGCTCACAAAAGAATGTAGATAGAAACGGTACAGTCAATATGCGCAGGAATTCCTTGTCGATCTAAAAAACATGAACAATGCACTTATGACTTGCACTGTTAGAGCACAATATGCAACAGAGAAAGGACACACCAGGAATTATTAGCTTTTTGAGCACTGTATTATATCAATATTAGTGAAGAGAAAAACAACCGGTCATCATTATATAACACATTCTTGGAGCTGAAACGAGTGACTGGGAAGACACTTGACAGTCTTGTAGATTGCGATGAGCCTGACGATGAAGCAGGGTCCGTATTATCCATGTCTGCTGAGCAGCTTGAAAAGGAATGTGCTGGACTTCGGACTGCTACAGGTTGACATGTCACTGCTTTATCATCTGTAAAACTTTGCAACTGTAGAGTATTTAGGTATACCACCTTTAAAGTTGCTTTATCATTTATTTCGGAGATCGCAAGTCAGGATTACCATCTCCTTTCCAAAATGAGGATCTTGATATTGAAAGTGAAAATCTAGTTGCACTCCAAAATTAGTCCTTATTTCCTGGTGCAATTTCTCAATGGAGTCTGATATCCCAGCTGTCAAAATTTATTTCCTGGCATCAAAGTATGATCCTCGGTCTTATGGGTTCTGTCATTGTGTTGACCTGAACAAAATTTTAGAATAAAATAAAAACACACTTGTTGAATATTTCACATTGAAAAAACTTGAGGCACTTATATGAGTGTTTGTGTATATGAGTGTGTGTATTCATGAATCAGATTCTAATGTCAACAATTAACCCATTTGCAACGGGAGGGACGTGGGAGTAAATACCTCCTTTCCGCCGGCAGGGGAGCATGTGTGTTTCTTCCCTGTGACACCGGAAAAGATGTAGACGTCACTCTGGTGTTTCCCGGATTTGGGGCTTTTTTCCGGACATGTGACCCAATTCCTGCATCGTTATTCGCTAGAATAGACACGTGGGAATGTCGAAATGCTTTGTGGGTGTGGTAGTCCCATGTGCGCACACACTTTGAGCAACTTTTCCGGCGACAGTTCCATGCGAGACAGAGGAGTGACAAAAGAGACGAGAGAGAAGAAAAAGAGACGAGATGGGAGATTTCAGTGATGGAAGTGACATTGACGATGCTGATTACAGCTTTGAAGAGGAAAACGGTATTGACCCAAATTATTAGCCACCAACAGAGCCACTACTCAAGGATTTAAATTATTGTTGACTTGTTCACTTGTTCTTCCAGTGCCATTGTTGAAAACAGCACTTTGTTTGCAGCACAGCAACACCTTTTTTGAACGTATTTTCCTAGTGTCCTTCTGAGGGAGCCAAAGCTCTGTATTACTTACAACACAGAGATTTTACTTTTCATATACTACACTGACATTACACTTTTTAAAGTTAAGATCGCTATGAAATCTGTAAGATTTATGCATTGTAAAATTTTGGAAGGAGAAAGATGAGACCAACTGAATGTAATACTTAATAAAATTAAGTTTAAGCTATCACATGGTTTTCATTTCAGGTTTCTATCTGCTACAGAGACTGAGAAATTTTTTTTACTAGGTGTTGCCAATTATTTTATTTATTTCAGAGGTTTATAGAATTCCCTATTTTTTTCAAAAATTTTCAGAAAACCTTCAGGTTTTAAAGAGTCATTTATAGAAATGCCATAGGTTTTAGGGCTTTTTTTTTCAGGCGGCCACAGGCCTAAATGGGTTAAGGCAATCAACAATAATTTGACAATGTCTTGCAGGGTTTCCCCCAGAAAACTTGCTAAGCCCGGTGGTAGGTTGGAAGGGCGGCCCACTGGCGGCGAAGCATTTTTTTTTTTGTGACAGGGGCCTGACACAGGCCAGCAACTGACTGATGGCAGTGCACTATAGGTAACAGATTCATGATGTAGTAGAGTTTAGATTTGTTCCATACTGTCTTGCATTAAATCAGAGTTTAAAGCTAATTGGTAGGCAATTTCGTGCTTTAGGAGCCAGTAAAGGCATTTAAAACCACCAAATATGGCTTCATGCTCCATATTAATCACTGGCTCGAATGCTGCAGCAATTGACAAGCCTACAACATGAAAACAGTGCAAGCTAACTATTGGATATTTCATAATAGATATTTTATGATAATCAGTGACATATATTTACATTTGAAACAATGTGGCATCGTTTACATTTGCTTCTGCTTGCTGCCATATTGATGCTGGTGTGATGGTTGAGAGACCCAACTTGACTACATCTTGCCTATAAGTAGTGCAAGGAGCTTCAATAAAAGCTCTATGGCTTGTGTTCATGTCAGGAACATGAGACAGTGCTTTGACAACATGCTTTGATTTCTTGTAGAAACTATGACTGCCAAAGACAAGATCTACTCAAGAAATTGGCTTGGAAGAAGTATCTCTGAAAAGTAATTTAGAAGTAGGGTCAAGCAGGAGAGAAAAACGCTGGTTTTTTTTTTTAGCAGGATATAGTGCACTAAGGTGCGAGTCCCATAGATGGCAGCAACGCAACTTTTGGATGCCAGGTGCTGTAAAACTCTGAAGAAGAAGAACCACTAAACCACTGTGAAACTAGCGCACTTATTATGGTTAATATTTTCACGTATTGCAAAACAAACAACATATAACTTACCATAATTGGCCAGGTACAGTCACCCGCTGGACAAACTAATTTTGATTAAATCCGCTGGTTCTAACTTGTGTTTTCCATTGCGGCACGGAGAAGGCTGCTCTGCCACTGCAGCGGAGGACGAGCTAACATCCATGCTAGCTGCCTCATCGACCCGTGACTAAGCCAACGTCGCGCCACTGCAAACTTGGTCAACAGGTGAACCAGCGGGTTCGACGTCTCCGCCTTTGTTCGTCAAACTTTGGACGATTTTTTGCTTTTTCTTTGTGACACCCGTTATGTTCAGTCACAAGTAGCCTAGTTAGCGTGTAGTGACAGTAGCAGTGGTTTGTGGGGCGTTAGGTGATGAAAAGACACCTGACCTCAGACCCGCCATGAAATAAATAAATGATGCTTAGCGTGGTGGTGCCGCCAGGCTTATGTCTTCGGAATGCATCAGGATGTTCGGAGCACTCAGTGTGAAAAAAACACCACAGGGAGCTTTTTAATTGAGGCTCAAACTGCTTGTCCACATTTTTTGGTGTCCCTGCCTCGTCTCTGCCTCCTCCCCAGTCTGTCTGTCTCTCAAATCAAAAATCAGCCCTGCCGTCATAACTCTCAAATGTTACAGCTGTCTTTTCGTGAAAAAAAAAAAAAAAAACAGTGCCTGAGGATGAAATTAGCACATCATCACTTTGCCCTTTTACACTGGGGGAAACCCTGTCTTGGTCTCTACGAAATTGTTACAGGAATAGGACAAGTGAATAGTGCATTTTCCACATTTGTCTTGCATTGTTTTAGTTAATGACTGATTAGTTTAAAAAAATCAATTCTCAATAAATTAAATAGCAGCTGGTCTGCCAAGCAGGATGTTATTATTTACTGTGCCATGTGATAGAGGGGGGAAAATACTCACAAACATTACTCCTGTTTACCCTGCAAGTTAATGTGTCTCCTCAGAGTAACCAAACGCAGGCCTCCCAGTGAATAGGCAGCTAACAGGTAGTCATCGAGTAGTTCTCCATGCTCAATCAGAGACACCTCCATGTCAAGTTCAAAAGCTCGGAAATGCTCTCAATACCTAGCAGTTTCCCAACAAAGTGTATCATGCCTTGCAAAATAAAAATTTGCAGAATTTCTGCAAACTCTGGCAGACCAAATAAATGCCCATGGACAACTATCATTCCTTTGTTGAAGTTCATACCATTGTATGACACACGTTTTGTAATATGGACATTAGTCTCATCAAGGAATCTTTGCTTAATAGCTATTGCAATGTCACTTTGCAGAACATCAATTGGTAGGGAAGAGACAGCAGTTACCAACAAAGGTGTCCTATGGTCAAAAGAGTGCAAGTCAGAGGCAATCATGAGTTGATGTTTTCTGCTAAATGTGAGAGATATGTTTTTAAAACAGTTGGTATGGCGAGCGAGCTGTTATAAAAACTATGTTTCAGCTCAAATCTCATTGTTCATTTATGGACAAGAGGCCCAAAGAGCCGAATCAGAGCAGGGTAGTGCTCCAAGTAATGACATTTAGGGAGAAGACTGTTGTTTGGAAAAAGTTTGTGGTATCTCCGGCAATTTTCACTGATTTTACACTCAAGTTATGAAATCAACTCATCGGAGTGGACAGGGGCTACAACAAGCTCCACAAAGTCTTTTGGATCCAAAACAATATGCCATGCAGGTTCATCCTCTGGAACAAGTGGACCAATAATTAGAGGCAACAATTGAAGTAGAGACCAGTTTTCGTGTGCATTTCTGCCAGTGTTTTTTTTACTGAGAAAGTCTGTGGTATTGCGTGAGGCCGATTGGTTTTATCTGGCCATTTGTACTCAAAGCTTTGGATCAAGTTGATAAGTTTTTCTAAGGTGAAATACTTTTTCGTGATGAAAAGATAAAACAATGAGCAAGTTCAACAGATATTATGCCCTCCAACAGATCGTGTGTTAGACCTGGAGGGTAGTCTGCAGTGACATGAAAATGGCTGGGATTCTATCTCAAAATACAATCCCGTTTAACTCCACAACATGCACTTGCTGTTTCTAGTGCACACTTCAAATGGGGTTCGTGAAGTTCTGTGTTCTCCACTCAAAAACACCAGCAGTCGCTGACTTAATTTCTGATTTCTTAGCTGTACAGAATCTACAGATGTATTCAGCAGAAAAACTTTCCATAAAACCTGCCAGCCTATGTAGGGCTCTAAGATTTCTGTGATCACAGAATTGCGGACGGAATCACAGAATTGGCTGATTAAAACGGAATACATTTTTTTTAAACACAGAATATTGCAGAATTTGACATAATTTCACTGAAATGCTGTTTTCGTGTGGAAGAGGAATGTATGTCTGGGGAAAACTGCATGGAGGGAAGAAAATCTGGGCGGCACAACAAGCCACCTCCACAGACTGAGCCCCTCATCCGTCAAAACAATGTAAGCATGGCAAGCGGCTGCTGGCGGCTCTGTCTATGTCAGCGAAAAAACTGAGAAACTCGAAATTGACGCCCCAGTACAGACCCGAGCAGTTCCCAACGATTTGTATGTGTTAGGTGAACTGTTGTTTTGCAAAGACACAGACCTGAGAAATCATAATTAAAGGTGTAATGCGTGACAGTTAGCCACCTCTCCGATTCATATTATCGGCATATCACCAGAGTACCACAGTATTAAGGAAATGTGTTTGTCACCTCAATAAATTTAAGGTAATTTCTATTTAATTTGTGTACATTTTAGTCTCGATACCGATACTGAAACGATACCATGGCAGAGAATTAGAACATCATCAAAAGTAATGGAATAAAATAGCAGATGACAGAATGTTGAACTTAAAATGATTTATTTCTTTTTATTAGGGCCGGGACTTTAATTACACAAAAAATAACGCGTAAAAAGAATTAACGCATTTTAATCGCACTAATTTTTGCACTGCGGAACGTTTCTCACTGGATGCGTTTCAGGGGTATCGATTATACTGGAGCACCAACAAACGTTCATGCATAGCGTTCATGCAGTATTGGGCAGTAACGTCGCTACAAGTAGCAGCGTTACTAGTTTAACTACATTTCTCAGTAGCGTGGTGGTAGCGTCGCTACTTTCTGAATGAAATAGCTTTTCAGTAGCTTTGCTCTTTTATTGACCAAGTAGCGCGGTAGCGTCTACACAAGCTAAATTTTTATGAACACCTCTGAAGTTCAGCGCAGCGGAGCTTTCTGTTGCGGTCTGAAATGAAAGGATAAGCCGGTGATGCCACCGCCACACATGGCCGTGTATGTGGAGCCGACAGAAGCACTTGTAGCACGGTGACACCACGGACTAACAACGTGTCTGCTGCACAGACAGGTTAGCTTGAGTGAGTTACGTTACTTGATGGAAAGATGGCAGAGGGTGAGGTGGACGGACACGAGTTGATCCCGAGGGATGCAAAAGGCAAACTTGGATAATAAACAAATACAGTAACAGAGAAACATTACTCTGAATTATTACTTTTGTAATTTTTAACCGGCACAGGGTACAGCAAAAATGCAATTTCTACAAAACCAAAGTATGGTGATTAGTCAAAATGATTAGCTTAAAATGTATGTAGATACAGCTACTACTACAGAGTGGGCTTAAAAAAAATACCACTTTTGAAACTGCCAGTTATATGAGACACTGGTTGATGGATAGAGTACTTTATTAATCTCAAAGGGAAATTAAAGTGTTACAGCCACTTGACATAAATCAAAATCCAAAAACAATGAGGTTGGTAAAAGAAACAAATACAATACAAGGCTGAATTATATACAATAACTAAATAGACTAACTCAAATATCAAATATAAATTATAAAGCTGAAACTAGAAGACTAGAGAACCTTAACGAAAACTACAACTATAAACTATGAAAAAAAAACAAAAAACAATGTTTTGTTGCTTAAGCTTCTGTATTCAGTCATTATTCAATGGTATACTAAAATCCATGTGAAAAACATTGCTTCTCACTGTTCTCAGGTCAAATATTTATATGCGATTAAAATGAGATTAATTTCGATTAATTAATTACAAAGCCTCTGATTAATTCGATTAATTTTTTTAATCGAGTCCCAGACCTACTTTTTATTAATTAAAACACTTCAAAAGTCAAAATAAAAATATGTATTTTGTAAAAGCTGCTGAGCTATAGCTTCTGTATCCAAGTTTTGGTAATTTGTCTTGTTTGCTCTTAGAGATTATTAAATAACTTGATTTTCCATTAAAAGCTCAGTGCTTGTAGTAGAAAAAAATTAACAGCACATTAACTGCAATTTTATTCAGCATAAAAATAATGAACATAAATGACATTGACTGGCAATTCATAAAATAAAATAATAATTTATCCATCCCACAAAGAGGAAATTTGCAATTTGCATTTCATGTTGATAAAGTTAAAATCCTGGATTATTAGCCTGCAAACTACATTAGTGCACTAAAGTGCAACACAAATGACCCAGACCTAGTGGAGGTCTGTGCTAATCAGACCATTTTCTAATAATATAAATTACAATATATATTATAAATTATTGACAAAAATGTACATGCTATGATTATATTACTAGTACTGATTGACTTAAAATAGATAATTTATAAGTGGTGTTGTTGATCAGCATACTTGTGAACACCAGCGTTTGCATACAGAGATGTGTGGAACCACATCGGACTGTTAAACAGTTAGCTTTACCCCTGACTGCCTCGTGCAACTCTGATGGTGGAAAAAAGTTAGCTTGACTTCCATCCGGGGGATATTTATGTTATCTATCGCTAACCTGCAGCTCTTTGAACTCTTTGAACAAGTCGGCATGTCTGTCAGCTGGCAGTGCTCTTGCCGACCGTCCTAGGCTTGTTGTAAAAGCAGACGCACGGAGCGAAACATGGAAATATTTCGCTTACGTTGCCGACAGTAAGAGCAAGCCCACGGACACCACAAAGCCGGTCTGTAAATGAGGCTTTAAATCCGTAATGACCAAAGGAGCCAACACGTCTGTGTCCCTCTGTTACTGTCTGTCACTGGGAAACCACGCCCACTCTGGCTGCAGGCAGTGAGGAAGCAGAGAGAAGCTGCACACAGACACGCTGCCCCGCTGTCGCACAAAGTACATAAAGTACCGATACTAATAAAACGTGAAAAAGTATTGTTTTTAACGGCTGGGTACCGCGGTACCTTTCTAGTATCGGTTTACCGTGCAACACTACTAGAAAGCTATTTCTTTTATAATGATCACCATCTCAAAAAGATCTGTACACACACTGATCACCGTTCAGATTGTCTCCATTTTCTTGAGCTATTTGTTCTTCAGTCACTTTGTCCAGTAATTTATTGTGACTCAGTATTTCCTGCAATAATTGTAATAAAGGGATGTACTGAAATGACTTTCTTTGGTCTGTAGATAAAAAATACTCAACAGACTCTACAACCCTAAAATTTTGCGTGTAGCAGGGATGGAAATTAGCACCCGCCAGATGTGGGTGAATTTGTGTGCTGGCGTCTGGAAGAAAATTTGAAAATAACCCTTAAATGGTGACTACTGGTGAGATTTTTGAAAAAAAAAATTCATTTTCAGAATTTCAGGATCAGAATCTAAGACATGAGACAAAATAGTTTAGAAGTTGACATTGCTGCTTGAAAATATTTTAACCTCTTGAGCATTAGAGAACTTTTTTTACCATTATTTTCTTTATTATTATATATTTTATGGAAACAGAATCTGTTGCAGAAGTCAGTGGGCCACATGACATGGAAGCTATTGAGAAAAAAATCATAATTTCTGCATATTAATATTCATATGAAATAGAGGAAGCACTAAAATACAATAAAAAGAGCTGTGTTTCATTTCTCCAGTTTACTAACACAATCTGCTGCTGGTTTGGAGTAGCTGGGTCACATGACATGGAAGATATTGAAAAAACTGCAATTATTTTGTATTAATATATTTGTGCTAAGTAATATAATGACGATCCCTAAATCAGTCTCCAGTGATTCAGCGTGAGGCTCTGGAGGTGAGCTGACCGTCTTTCTGCTGCTCACACTGGGTGAACCTCAGTAAAGTCGCGGCTGGACCCGAGTGAATATCTGCCGAATATCCAACCTGAAACTAACTTCACCCCAGTTTGACAAGTCACCTGTTGCAGCCTTTGAAGAGGATGACGAGGATTTCAGTCACTCAACTTAAACGGTGACTTGTAGAAATTATATAAATAGCAGTAATGACAATAATAATCGATTTCAAGATAACTTGGGGTGAAGTGCTTTCACTGTGTGCAACTTAAATTCGCCATTCGCCCGTGATATTACACCGACAAAAATCATACCTTTTTTTTTTTTTTTTTTGCGACGGCGGAGCAGAAAATCCAGCAGCAGAATGCATATAGGGGAAACACTGACACATCAGATAACCTTACGCAACGATTGCAGGCTCTTTAGTGGAGCTTTGCTTTCACTGAAGTTCCATCGTGTCAAATGAATGGACTTGCGGAGTGACATGAAGACATGAATCAGGGGCACAAAAATGTTGACAGCGGTGGCCGGTCATTATGTTTACCAATACCCGACCCGTGCCTTGCGCAACTTCATACATTTTCAAATGCTGAATGACGGTGGACAGCCAGAGACAAATTTGAAACGCAATCAGTAGGTCTGCTGTAGCTGTAAACTGTGTCTGTTTTACTGTTTGGCATTTATGTTAAAAGTTATATAGCAAAGTCGGCAAATTTCAGCAGCCTGCCAATGGCGTGTGACATATTTATTTTACTCGCCAAAACATATTTTTACACGCATTTGGCGAGTGGCGGGTGCCAATTTTAAACCATGCTTGGGACTAAGCAGATTAGTCAAAGGGGGACGCAACAGTGACAAAATTCTTGCAGAAACTCTGTAATAACCTGCCATGCCAAGAAAATGTTTCAAGTCACGCCTGGAACTGGGCACACCAAAATTCACAATGGCCTCCACTTTCGCCTCAATGGGACAAACCTTTCCATGACCAACCACTTTTCCCAAATATGTTACGGTGGCCTGTCCAAATTCACACTTGGCTAAGTTCAAGGTCAAATTGGCAACAGCTAGCCTGTCGAACACCTCTTCCAGCTGAGCTACATGCCGAGACTGTAAATCACCACATCATCAAGATAGGCTTCACAATCTGCAACTCCCTTCAATACTGTATTTACCAGACACTGAAACGTAGCTGGTGCATTCTGCATCCCAAAAGGCATGACAGTATACTGACAGAAATCGTCCGGTGTCACAAAAGCAGAGATTTCACGAGCTCTGTCAGTTAGAGGGACTTGCCAGTAACCTTTTAGAAAGTCTAGCTTGGTAACAAAAACTGCAGATCCCACCCTGTCAATACAATCATCCAGTCGGGAAAGAGGGTAACAATCAGGCTTGGTAACAGAATTAACCTTGCGAAGGTCAGTGCAGAAACGGAGTGTATGATCTGACTTCTGAACAGGCAGGCACGGGGAGCTCCATGAGCTAGCACTAGGTTCAGTAGTACCATGTTGTAGCATATAATCTAATTCCTTACGCAAAAGCTGTCGCTTAACAGGATTCACTCTGTAAGTATGCTGCTTAATAGGAGCAGCGTCACCTACATCGATGCTGAAGAACGTTTGTGCGTGTCGGCACATCAGAGAAGAGGGCAGGATGCTTATCAATCAACTCAGCACTGTCAGAACGTTTTGGAGAACCCAAATAAGAAAGATGGACATCCAAGTTAGTCAAAATTTTAGAATTTGGCAACCTACCTAGAGAAAATTCTGGACTAACAGTAACATCAAGATCCACTGGAACAACATCACTGTCCTCCGAAACAACGACAGTGTCTTCACCTACATGAATTGAAGTGTTCAACACAACAACAGTTTTCACATCCGAGATCATGGGCTTGTTCCTCTCGCAGTAAGGTTTCAACAGGTTCACATTCTGGAGTCTTAACCAAGTAGTCACACTCACCAACCTGGTGGTCAATCACATATGGTCCCCTATATTGATCCCCTTCACAGTAACAGAGAGGTGCAGTCTAAGGTAGCTTTTTGCACTTACACTGCTTAACACAACCCTTCTTACATTTGAAGGAGATAAGATTCATAGCTGGCCTGCATCAGGCAGGCATGTCCAAAATGGTTCATGATGACCCTCATTATTGACCCTATTGACCAGCCCCATCTACAAGGAGAAGGAAGAAGGAAGCATTGGTGCTGACACCAGCATCTGACCCCATACATGGCCTCCTTGATAGACTGCCCTCTTAACATGCTCCTTCAGAGCAGCCTTTGTTGGAAGGATTGACTGCACATTGTGCCTCTTTGCAAAACACTTCCTCCTAGCTTGGTCTATGTCTGTGGATGTGCTGGTTCGATCATAGAACAGGATTATAAACCTTTCAATAGTTGCCATTACCTCCTGTAGAATGTCATGTGGGGCAGAGAAAAATTCTAATAGGGCATTTGTAAGCTATGGAAAAACAGCCCACACAGCCCATGCAGTCTTTTTCCCATGCCCAGCAAAGCTTGATACTGTGTCACAGGCAGTCAAAGCATGAAAAACTGGAAGAGCATGTGCCTTCTCAGGCCCAAGTGCAGCTGAGATTTCATGGGCTGCTATGTATTATAAACTCTTTCCAGTACCAAATGCCAACCAAAGCTCATTCTCTGCCTTTAGAGCTTGAGCTGCTGCCACAGCTAGAACCACAACATCAGTATCAACACTTTGGATCATAATTTTCTGATGACCATTTTGTACTGCATGGGCCACATGTCACAACATACGAGGGCCGGCTTCCTCATGTGTGCATGGAGAAATTGAGGACAGATCAGCAAGGGGTGGCTTGCTGAGGAAAGCAGTCCACCATTTAAAACATGGTATTAGCATGTTGGCATGTTAATTATTTATGTGGAACAGGGTGTTAATGGGAAAATAATAATAAGGGTTATTCTAAAATGAGTTTCATTCATCTATTTTCAAGCCTAAATAAAGCAGACATGGTTCTGCGGTAACTTCATACTAAGTAGTCTTATATTTACAGCAATCCACCATTTGAAACGTGGTATTAGCACATTAGCACGTTAACTATTTATGTGGGTGTCAATGGGGGAAAAATAAGGGTTTTTCTTAAACAAGTTTTATTTATCTAGTTGTGAGCTAATTGAGATAACAAAACAAGTTTTAAAATAAGTTTTATTAATCTAGTTGTAAGCCTACCTAGAGCCGAGCGTATGACAAATATGAACTCGAAGCATGTTGCAATTGTCAAGTCACATCTGATCTTTTCAATGAATTGAATGACTTGAAGGTGACATCAACATGTCACTATTTTTGAGACGTAGGTATTTGTGAAGTTTAAGGAAAAAGGGTATGTTTTTTGATGCTTTTACTGCATAAAATGTTTAATTAATATCAGTTCTTGTCATAAGTACAAAAAATTTATTCATTTTAAATTTTTTAACCCCTCAAATGCCAATTTATTTGCACAATGCGCTTGTTGGAAAACTACCACAAAAATGATCACTGCCTATCTTCTCAGTGCTACCGGTTTATCTTGTATTATCAATAACACAGTCTGAGATATGTAACTGATTAACACCAACATTGATTATTATGCATTGTTATTTTTGTGCAGGGAAGGCAAAGTAGAAAAAACTCCCTCTCAGCTTGTTCGTGGCCAAAAGTGTCCACCTCCTGTTTACATTTTCAAAATGCTATAAAGCTAATATATATATTGAAAAAATTCCATTTTTTTTACCAGTTTTTTGAATTTGCATCAGTCCTTGTCATGAAAACTAAAATTTCATTCAAATTCAGAATGTTAACCCTTTAAATGCCTATTAGATAACATAATGCTGATAAGTTGTAAGGGAGAATAGCATTAAATAAGCATGTTTTTACAAAATAATACATGCTACCTAAATTATTCTTTCATTGCAGCTTAATGTGTGTCAATAATAAGCAGTATCAATGATTTTTATGCTTCATTAGTTTTTTGTGCAGTGACAGAAAAACATAAAAACTCCCTCTTAGCTTATGCATGGCCAAAAGTGTCCACCTCCTGTTTGCTTACAAAATGCTATATACAAACACTATATACTGAAAATATTTGCTCCTTTTTCAAATTTGACATCAGTCCTGATCATGAAATCCAAAATTTTAATCAATTCCAGAATTAACTGGGTCGTTTTCCCATGTAAATCTCCATGCTCCAGGCATAGGAGGTTGCCACATCACAGGTGAACCAGATTTTAATGCCATACTTTGCAGGCTTGTTGGGAATATATTGTAGATGTCAGTGGTGTGCATGGGGGGTGGGCAGTGGCCTAATTGTTGGAAAATGCCCACTAAAGTGCCCTCTTGGGTGCCAAAATGCTTGCTAAAGTGCCCTCTTGCGAGCCAAAATGCGCGCTGAAGCACCATCTTGGGAGCCAAAACGCGCGCTGAAGCGCCCTCTTGGGAGCCAAAAAGTGCGTTAAAGTGCCCTCTTGGTTGGCAAAACACAACAAACTGCCCCCTTGGCTGGTTAAAACATGATAAACTGCCCTCTTGGGTGACAAAATCAGGCACTAAAGTGCCCTCCTCGGAGCCAAAACACGCGCTACTGTGCCCTCTTCAGTCGCAAGAACTTGCTGTATGTGCCCTTTTTTTGCCTTTCGCCCCTGCCTTTCAAAAGGTCTGTGCACGCCACTGGTCGAAGTCCACAATGACCTATGAATGCAACATGCTGTTCGTCAACACACACACATCAACCCCTGGATTAAATAAGAGGGGGAGGCAAGCAACCCACTTTTCCCACAGGATGCGAAATGCAGCAAGTTTATCATTCCTGAAGCGTCCTAGGTGGGAGAGCCTGTCATCAAAGCAGATGTTAGCGCTGATCTGAGTGAAGCTGTAGAGGGGCATCGTGGCACAAAACGTGGCCTGTCCTGTCTTGGCATCCCACATGCCACGTGTTGCTTCATGTCTTGAGCGGTAGACGCCAGCCAGAATCAGAATCCCAATGTAGACTCTCATCTCCACTTCATCCACATTCTTCCAATCCTCACACCTTCGCCTTCCATGCAGGTTTGTGTTGGTGCACAGCAGCTGAATGATCTCCTCTGTAATAAAATGGTCAAAGGCAGACCTCAGGTTGCTGATATGGGCAACTGCATACAGGGTGGGCCCTGGGGTGAAACCAGTGGATACTGGATTGTGGTGCAGGGTCTCTTCAGCAGAGGGAAACCACATTATTTTCCCATGATGAGACATCCACTCACCCGCCAGCCCCTCTGTCTCTGCCATCAGCTGATCGGCCTCCATCGCTTTGTCTGTACTGTCCTCTTCCCCTGAGGAAGAGGAATCAGGCACTGGCTGGAAGTCGTCATCAGTGTGTTGCTGTCATCCTCTGAGGAAGGTGTCCCATCATCTTCAGGAGAGGACGTGTCCTCATCTTGGGTAAAAGATTTCTCCTCTTCAACCGCAGAGGATTTCTCTCCATCTTTACTCTCTGAGCCAATCACATACTCAAGTGCTTCAGTCAGGGCATATGACCTTCTTGCCATCTTGCAGATAAAGAAGGATCTGGGAGCTGATAGCTCACTTATAGCATTAGTACTGACTGCACCTGCAAATACTCCAGGACAGAGTTATAAACAGTGTCAGACGTTGTTTTTGTTTCCCCAGAAGCCAGAGGTCAAGATGACCTGTGATCCTTTTTTTTGGAGAGCAGCTATTTGAGAATGTAAAGGCTATTGTGTAGTTGTGTGTGGCATTTTTTTATGAAAAGATCAAAGTTACAGGTGTTTTCAACCTGTGCATCACAGCCAGGTTTGCCTTGGAAACTCAAAGCTCAATAACCTGTACCAAGAGTAATTCACCAAAACTTGTATGGTATGATAGACTGTAATTTATGTCACTTTATCTTGCTAATACTAAATTATTTTTTTCATGCACAAACACACATCATTACCTGACATCCTTAGGATCACACCTATGTCAAAATTGTGTCATTCATTTGCTCCATTGGAGTGCAGGAAGCCATCATACGCCCCTAGTGGAAACTAAGAATATTAACTGAAATTGCTCCCTTGCCCAAAAATGGACAAATGACACAATCTGGTAAAAAACATTAAAAACTAAAATTTTCAAGTGTTGAGTTTAGAATGAAAGCAATTTTACCTAAATTATATGATTTTATACTGTAAATCACAAGGAATTAAAACATGTGGTTTTAATGGGTTTCAATTGGCCAAAAGTGTCCACGATAGAGCCATAAGGTACAATTGTAGATACACAGTATAATATTGACATATTTAAAGAGCAGGTTTTGAAAATTGAAAGATCAGCCAAAAATCCAGACCCTTGGGAAATATCATTCCATATGCATTAACACAGCTAGAATGATCAACAAAAAGGAAGTGAGGTGGACACAAATGGCCAGCATAGAGTCCAGAGGGTTAAGCTAGGTGTGGTAATTAAATGTAACTAACAAGATCATCAATATCATATTTTATACTAATAGGAGAATGAACTAAATACTGTCGTTAGTGACGGCCATTTTTAAAATGGCCACCACGGCCGCCATGTTGAAAATTCACGATGGCCCGATATCCAGTTTTTTTCAGACTGCCTTTGGCCTTAACTGTACCGAATTTCATGCTTTTATCACAAAGTGCATGATTTTTCAGCTAAGCTGCCCCACTAGAACCAACATTTAATCTAGAAAGGCAAGTTATTCAACTACACAATAGCACACAGAACAACAGGCTTAATAGGTGTCCAGTATATTAACATATCAGCTGTTAGCCCCACCGATCAGCTGTTAGCCCCACCGATCAGCTGTTAGCATAGCAACGCTAACTTTCAAATCGACGTACTCAATACTCTGTGGGCTGTCCATTGTTGCTCCGTCGGTCTTCCCTCCACCACAACCTCAGGTTTATTCACCGCCTGGGTCCTTTGTCGCTTTCCTCTTACTTTGTTAAGTGTCCTTGGGTACCCTGAAAGGCGTTATATAAATTAAATGCATTGTTATTATTATTATTATACCTTGGAGGCTAAATAGGCTAAATTAACATAACAAGCCAGCGAGTCCAACAAGCAAGTTACCGGTAAGCAAGTTCACCAAGCTGTCGATCTCATTCCACATCACTGAATCTATAGAGTTCTTCAACATCAGTGTCGTTTCTGAACAACTTCGCCAACTCCGGAGGAAGCCTAGAACGCCCTCTCGCGGCTGTAGATGGTAATGTTTACTCTTTACCTGACTATAAGTCGCAGTACAAGCCAAACTATGAAAAAAAGTGCGACCTGCGGTCCATATAATACAGTATACATCCTAGGGCTAGGTGATATGGCCTAAAAATTGAATCTCCGATGTTTTCACACCAAACTCAATTTAAGATTTTAATCAGGTTTTTTTTTCCTTCTCAAGATCAGACTTCAAATTACAAAGAAATTATTAAAAGCATTGCATTTATTTTAATGCTTTTATTTTAAAGAATTTTGCCCTTCCATTGTAAACAATGCAGTTTCGAACTCACTTGAAAAAATAAATAAAAGTGCATCCTTTTGAAAAGTATGTGTCCCTTTTTGATAAAATGCTTTTGTAAACATAAATTGAACATGTCAGATTGCTTGCTATTTTAAAAACAGATCAGATTCCATATTGGTATTGATAAAGTGTTTACATAACTTTCATTAAATACTTTATTTTGCAAAAGGTGCCTTTAGTTTACAAAAAGTATTTTATATCCCTGAAGATACGTAAACTAAATTAAACATCTGCATTGCATTGCATAGTAAACATCAGAGATGGACAGAGTACTCGACCCCAGTACTTGAGTAAGAGTACAAATACTACTGGTCAAAATTTACTCCGTTACAAGTAAAAGTAGCTCAGTCGACATGTTACTCGAGTAAGAGTAAAAAAAGTACTTGCTTTTAAAGGTACTTAAGTATCCAAAAGTACATGCTTTTAAATTTACTTTAAGTAAAAGTAAGAGTAAGAGTAAATTTCATATTTTTCACATCAGTGAATTACTATAATTTTTTCTGAATTTTTATTTTTTCTTAAATGAATTTAAGGACCTTTTAACTCTTGTTTCTGAGAATTAACTCTTTGAAACCACCTGCACTGATGTGCTTGCTTTTAGAACCACAATGTTATATAAAGCCTGCAGAAACACCTACAAAAACAAATAAAATGAATGGGATCACAGGAGGACAGCAGATGTTGCAGATGTTTGTCTGTGTCCACGTTTTTACTCTGTCAAACTCAAACATGGAGTCCAGATAAGGCCAAGGATTTTCTGAAAGTTCCTGCTCCGGATCATTATCAGACTCAGACTGAGACTCAGCGGATTGTCTGTTCTCCTGATGCAGCCATTGTCGCGGTTTTGACAAACAAAGTCGACAGCGTGGTTACTTTGGTGGTATCTTTATGGGGAGGGATGACATATTTCCACTTTTACGTAGATCCCAGTGGAGAGCGTGCACTGTGATAGGTTTCCTTCTTTGACAAACAGCTTGTGTCCAATAGTATTTTAGAAAAAAAAAAAGAGCAGACCTGAAAGTAACGAGTACTTTTCAGCCTTCCTAGAAATTAACTCAAGTAAAAGTAAAAATATTTGACTTGAAAATGTATTCAAGTAAGAGTAATAAGTACCAAAGAAATCTAATACTCAAGTAAAGTACAAATCCTCTGGATATGTACTTAAGTACAGTACTCAAGTAAATTTACTCCGTTACTGTCCACCACTGGTAAACATCACATGTCGGTAGATGTACAGGACATGAGGTGTATGCTTGCTGTCTTTTTAACACATTTTTGGCCAGGAAGACGAGCCTGTCTGCCTCCTTTGGCTCGAGGCCTGGTTGCGGCTTCGTAACAAACCTGGTGTCGAACATTTTCAGCATGTGGATGAACCTCAAGCTTTTCCACTGTATATTAAGGTAGCATATGTTTAGCGATATGCACCATGACTGCATCCGTAAAAACTGTCCACCGGGACGCTTTCTTGTCATACGGGACACTAATTAAATGATTTCGCTGATGTCGGCTGCTTTATAGCGGGTCTTTGTGAGCTGCAGGTTAAAGAGAAAATCGATTTAAATTTTTTTAAATCGTCCTAAACCACAAACTCGAATTAATCGATTTTGCCCATTTATCGCCCAGCCCTAATACATCCTATATTTCAACGCTTACAGTAAAAAGACTTCAATTAGTCTTTTATTTCATAAGACATTAGTTATATATTTGCATTTTAATCCAATTAGTGAGTACAGTACAATATATTGTAGGGATGTCATTATTATTATTATTATTATTAATATTATTGTTGTTGTTGTTGTTGTTGTTTCTCATAATTCTAAAAATATTTCTTTTCTAACCCTCAATGCCTCCTCCTCCTTTACCTCCAGCCAAATTCAACATTGCCACAGAGGTGATTGCCGAGAATCTGGGAAGGCATTGGCGTAAACTGGGCCGCAAACTGGGTTTGACTGATGTCAAACTGGAGTCCATCTCCAAGAGGCATCCCACAGAACTGGAGGAGACAGCTGTGGAGCTGCTTAATGAGTGGAGGAGGAAGCGAGGTGCTGAGGCCAGAGCAGAGGATCTGATAAAAGCCCTGAGAGCCTGCCAGCTCAACCTGACTGCAGATAAAGTGGAGTACAGACTTGCAACCCCCAAAAATTGATTTTACAGATCACAAAAGAGAGAATTTTTTGAAAAGAAATTATATATCTGATTAAATAAGGATATTGCTCAGTTTTCATGTTTTTATCAGAAAAATTAACTCAGTAACTCTGATTTATTAAATAATTATAATGCTACTGAAATGGCAACTTATTGGAGGTGGTGGTGGACCGTATTAAATGGAAAAGGCTGTTTTTCCAGGACCTTCTAAATGTCCTGTGATTTATAATAGCATGCAGTTACTAGATAGTAAATAAATAGGCAATTAGAAGGAAATAGTAAGAC
Organism: Sparus aurata; assembly: GCF_900880675.1. Classification (NCBI taxonomy): domain Eukaryota; kingdom Metazoa; phylum Chordata; class Actinopteri; order Spariformes; family Sparidae; genus Sparus; species Sparus aurata. The sequence continues at coordinate 1,735,530 of NC_044190.1, read as the reverse complement.
ATTCTGCGAAACCCACTTTTTCTTCATCTAGTGAGATTGATACCACTTTCATATCTGTTTATTAAATATAAGGCCACACTTACAATGAACTGCTGTTTCTGCACATTGCTTTGTGTATGTTTTGAACAAACAAGTTGCAACCTGTTGATTATTGAGCCTTGGATAGGCTGGTCTGCAGACCGTTGGACTAGCCAGGTTAGTTGTTCACCCCATTTGCAGTCTTTGCTAAGTCAAGATGATATGATATATGTGGAATTCTGCATTGTCTAAAACCAACTATACCTTTGTTATACATTTTATTTAGATATGCACTTACAAGTTTTCTTGAGAAAACCTTGCGTTTCATTTGGTCGGCTGATGCACTTCTGGGATAGAGTCAGAGAGTGAGGATGGCAGTTGACATAGGAAGACTAAACATAATGTGAACAACACTAAAACGTTACCTCTTTCATGAACAATTGTGCCTGGATTCCGTCAGATAGATTGTCATAAAAAAATGGTGTGCTCACCTCTAGCAAACGAGTTTGACCTGAGATTAAGAATTTTTATTCTAACAGCCAGATTTTACCTTACATTTGACATAAGCCACAGTGGTTCCCCCAGTATTTTCTGAGACTGGGGGGCGGGGCGCTGGGGGGTGTCATCATACTGTAATATTTATACTTTTGGCATAGGTTACTTAGAGAATTTCATTTTTTTTCCTCTGGTTATAATGCTCTCACACAGCCATCAGGAACTCTAATATTGTAAAGAAATACTATTTTTATTATTTGTTTCAAGAGAGGAGTTATCTAAGTCAGAGTCCTGCACGGATGAAAAATAATGTACTGTGTCGGACACAGATGCGGATCGGGTCGGACGCCTGGAGAGGCGGGTCGGGTTTTACGATTGCCATTTTCAAGGCATTACTTATCATCGGTCATTATTAGCGACACAAATAATAAGCATTTATATTTCATATGAGCTCATTCATGCGTGCTTGCGTCCTCCCTGAACTCCCATTCCCCACGCTGTCTTACTTTTACTTTTAAAAATTGCGTCCGTCCAATTTTCTTTCGGCCGTCGGGATCAATTTATAGCGGGTCGGCTCGGGTACAGAATGTAATTTGTGCTACTGTCGGAAAACGGGTCGGATGCGGTGACTCATGCAGGACTCTGCTAAGTGACCAGTTTAATCCTCGAGCTAATTATCAAGCTAAATATCCAACATGCTAGTTAACGTCAAAGACTGCGGTGGAAGACGACGGTAATATATTTCCTTTCTCTAACACTGGATTTATTTATGCCTGAATTTTTAAGGTGTGGCGGCTTTTATTTTGCCGTGGCGGTGCGCCACGGTCAATTACATGTGGGGGAAACCCTGAGCCAGCAGGCAACATGCACCAAGGGTGTGTGTCTGTGTTTACATTCAGGTTGACTTATCACTAAACTAAGGACTCATCAGCAGCTGATCAGCGGCTCTGTCGCCCCGCACTACCCGGTCCTCCTCAGATATTCATCTTGTTTTGATAGAGAGTAGAAATTACATCTGGTGGTATTTACAACCACGACTCCAGAAAATGAATAAAAGTATATTTTCCAAAATGTCGAACTATTCCTTTTTAGTATTATGTTGTCTAAAATGAAACTATTTGGAAGTCATTGTAACAATTTAAGGAAAATTGCTTACTGATAAGAATCTATTCAACAGTTGATGATTTTTTTTCCCTCATGTCACATGATATCCATTGTCTCATTAATGTATCCAGAATCTAAAAAGTGTGTATATTATTTGCAATGTTATGAAATTGTCAGGCAGCAATCAGCTTTTAATGCTTTGAAAGTTGAAAATGCATCTTTACAGGACAAGACAAACTGCTATTCACTCAAAACCCTCATCTTCTTCCCTTGCTCTGATGTCATCAGGGTCAAGTGCAGTTTCTGTGGAGGAAATGCATGTCATTAGTGGAGCCTTTTTGAAGGGACAGTGTAAAAGTGGGATTGATAGCTAGCTGTATGAATATTCCAATGTTGAACGTAACTTTAAAGTACAGATTCTCATTTTAATATGTCTGTGTAAAGACAACATTCATACATTCATCACACTTCTTCTTCCACATCGCATAGATGCAGTTCTTGTCACATGCTGGTAATGCTTGTTACAAATGACCAATGGGAAATAAATGTGGCATATGTTGTGGTTAAGGCGGCGTTAGGTAGGTGGGTTAAAATGAATAGCTATTTTTTAAATGTTAGGGGAGCTTCATTGTCATAGCTTCAAGAAAGAACACAAAGTTGAGGTAAGGAACAGTAAACAAACAGCAGTCTAAGGTGCTCTGTTGACCCATCAAGCGCACTTGATCTCCTCATAATGCAGACTTTTGCACCAAACGATGACAGTTAATTGACCCCCCCCCCCCCCCCCCCCCCCATCACTTTTATCGGAAAAGCACTTTCGGAAAGGACCTCATCAGGGCCAGTATGGACAGCAGGAATGACTACATCAAGTAAAAACTGTTTCAATGTTCATATGGACACCTCTGTATTGTTTTAAGACAGACATGAATAATCGTTAAAGTGTAAAGGCCCACTTTTGGGACTGCAGAGAATTCGCTTCACTGTGATTCCACAGATTACTTACAGCAATCGTACAGCCTGTTAAGCCTATCAATGTCATTCTTGCTCATCTGGGTGGCCTGGCCAAATGATACATTGCTGTCAGGAATGGGCACCATAGTGGGTCGGTTGTTCTTGGAGAAGGCGTACCTGCAGAATAACAGACCGCACAATACAAAGCTGTGTGAGCTTGAAATCATCATGTGTATCTGGACTTACTGATGAGGCCGCGTACCCCTCACTGACACTGACCCTCACACTCCATCCACCCTCTGCAAGTTAGTATTAATGTCAGTGTCGTCACACCTGACTCGGTTACATTAATATACATCTATTGAACTGTATCATGCATGTTACAGATATTCTTTAAATCAGTACTACAGCCCTGCACTGCAGTACTGCAATACTGCAGCAGCATTGATCAGCGGAATCGACTTTAGTTGCCAGTTGCTTATGTACTGTAATTTGGACTTCTTCCTGGGGGAAACACACTTTACTTCATGAAGACAATAGGAGACGTGAAGAGAGAGAGAGAGAAGCAGAGTCTCATTTAAGTTCTGAATTCAGTTAGAGTTGGTCTGAATTTAAACTCACAGACACACACCCTTGGTGTGTGCAGTTGCTGGCTAACAATGTTAAAAATGCTTACAGCTAGTGTCAAGTGACATAAACTGACTGTTTGGGGAGGATAAACACATAAAAGTTGCATGATAAACATGAATAAGCACAAAAGATCCTACAGTTAAACTCGCTTCATTGGTGGTGAACACACCATTAAAGAACCACCACTGCTGATGAAAATCTACCTGACGTGATCCAGGCATAAATATTATCAAAAAAGGTAATGTTTTAAAGTTTTATTTCCCTAAATTTTGTCTTTTGGGCAGATTTCCCTCCCCAGTAGTGTTAGTTGACCAAACCAAATGCACCATACGAATTTTGGATTTCTTTGGTTTGAACACTGTCGGAAGCTTTTGGGATAATGTAAGTAGTTGTAAAAACAATGTAGTGTTTTTTAGACATTTTAATGAATTCCTACATTTTTTTTATCTTTAAAGGGAAACTCTCGCAAAAAGGAACCTAGGCTTTTTTTGTGAATGTACATGAGTCAAACCTTCGTGTAAAAACATAATTACGACGAAAGAGGCACTTTTTAGATTGACCCTATTTTCGTTTTCTGCTCAAACTCAATTTCAAGGTGAGTTGTTCAAAAACATTCTTTTTAGCAAACTCTGTGTACACAAAAAATTTTCTCAATGCTCCTGTTCATGTGTAGAGACCCTGGTGATACTACGAGCAAAGTTTCATGTTGTGTTGAGCCTTCTTAGTGTTTTAAAAAAAGCGATTTTGATGCAATCGTAAAAGTGCCCCATGCACTCCCATTGGAAATGAGTTTGAGCCAAACACAAAAATATGGTCAATTGGTCAATCTTAAAAGTGCCTCTTTCATCGTAATTATGCTTTTACACGAAGGTTTGACTCATATACATTCACAAAAAAAGCCTAGGTTGCATTTTGCCGAGAGTTTCACTTTAAGTACCATTTATATTGTATATACAGGTATAATAATGTTATTTTTCTTTTTTTTTTGTTTGATGTTTTCTTTATGTTTCACCACTTGCAGTACTTTGGTCTTTCTTTATATTTTTTACTATGGTATTCTTATGCACCAAAATACCAAGGCAAATTCCTGGTATATGAAAACCTACTCAGCAAGAAAACTGATTCTTATTCTGAAAAACCTGAAACTCTTCACAGACACCAATAGCAAGTACTTAAATGCAGTTACATTGCTGATATAATGAACATGTATTAAATGAAGTAAATTATGAAAAGATGGGGTAGCCATACCTCTCATATTGCATGACAGAGTTGTAGTCATAAGGAGTCCCCTGGTTCAGAGTGTTAATCTTATCGAAGTTGTAGGCCATGCCTGCAGAGATGACAGAAAATACACAAAATATAAATTTACTGTGAGAGGATTTCAATTCAATACAACACTCATTGAACATGAGTTCAATGGGTGACAGAAAAGAACCAGCAGTTTATCAGTATGCCAAATCACAATCAAAAATAAAATTTGATGCAGTTTGCTGGTTCAGGTCGTTTGCATTTAACAAGGGTTAAAGCTGCAAGCAGCAACGAGCAGGTTTCAGGAATGGATTGCTGGTTGTTGACCAGTGGGGGATTTAACCCGGCAACCTTTGTATCCCCCAGAGAAGGTGACTTACTGAATGCACTAAAACTGAACCCTTTTATTTCTTGTTTGTTTGTTTTGAAGTTTGGAATGGGAAATGTGTAGAAATTTGGTTTCACTCTAATAGAATCACAAGTCTAGTTCGTGCAAATGTGCAAATCTTGTGTGAATTGATGATAATGACATATAAACTCCAATACTCAAAATGATTTGGTAAGCCTTTTCACAAACAAGGCATAGAGATATGTATGTACGTAAGATTAATGATGGTTGGACATTTTTTTTGAATTACTGCTTGCCATGATTCTTGTGAAGTTTATTGCTCTAATTTAATAATGCTCTAATTTTGAAAACTAAAGTTGTCAGCAGTCCTTGGTCCAATAATGGTCCACAGAAAATGTGATGGTTCTGGTGATATTAGGAGGGGATGTGAAAAACTTATTGTCCAAAGAAAAATCAAAAGAAGATTGTGCAAAATCATTGGACAGACTTTTATGGGCCAAGAGGATTTATTGTAAAAGCTGGAATTGCGAAAAAGTGTCACATCAATTGAACTTTAAGGGGGTGGAGCGTCAAAAAAATTAATTTGGCCCAGACTACAGTGCCACCATCTGGCCGATTTGGCTCTTATATTTTGAGAGGTGTTTTATAATAATAATAATGTAATACATTTTATTTACAGGTGCCTTTCATAGCACTCAAGGACACCTTACAAAAAACAAACAAAAGTACAAAAAATCAAAAGAAGGCAATGGTAAACGCACATACAGTAGCTTGGTTAAAAAAAATAAGTAATTTAATTTAATCTGTGTGCAGATATCAATGTTTACAACTGAGAGATGAGAGTGTGGAGCCTAACTATCATTCTGGTCAGGAGAAGAGGAAGAAAAACAACATGAGAGTCAATTGTGGGAACAACGGTCAGATAAACTTTTTTTTCCCCTTTCCAAGTGTAGCTGTTTTTATACTGGGCAGTAAGCCGCCAATTGGCCGTCTTTTTTGCGGCTGGGTCTGCGGATTTAGACAGACGGCGGTAAATTGGGGGTCTGATTTGGTTCGCCAATTTGACGCCTCGGAGGGTCCACTTTTTTCCACCTCCATTGCTATGTAAATCCGAGACGCTGATGTGCCGGCAATTGCGGGAGATGGGCGGAGGTGTCGATGACGTGCACTGTTGTACGACCCACAGCCGGGAGTTTTAAAATCAGGAAATAGCTGATCACAGCAGTCAGTCCATCACTTCATCCGCGAACGTCAAGATGAGCAACTGGAAAGCTGCTGAGATCCAGGAGATGCTAGCGTCTCGTCGACAAATTCGACCTGCTTCTCTTCACGCCCAACTTCGTGCTTCACACATGTCCCATGTTTACGCCTACCCCAGTGGCAGCAGATTGCCGCCTTTACCTTGCAGCAAATGTGCCGCCTTTTCAATCTAAAAGGCGCTTTAGATATCCAGAGCAGTTTCTTGCTCTACACTGACTATGCGGGGGCAGAGGGACCTCGCACCACTAGGGGGCCCCCTCAAGTTGCAAATCCGGCCTCAATATCTGAGGAGTGACCCGACAATAAAGGTCAAAAAGTAACTGGCACTTCTATTCATAGCACCTCCGCTGAGGTTCCAAGCAAGTCAAGGTGATACGTACGCTGCCAATTGGTCAGATCTGTTCTCTACCACGCTGCGTTGCTATGACGACCTGCACTACTAAGCCAGGAGTGGCAAGGCCAGGTGCGCTGAGCTGCCGTTACCAGTCATTCATGGCATGACATCAAAACAAACTTATTCATCTGGTTCAGAAACAAGAAAAAAGAAGAAATTAGATTAAGAAAAATGCTCACAGGGGGAGCTTTAATTACATTTTTTTTAGCTATCTTAAGTGTTTGCTTTAGTAAAGGGCTAAAATAAAATGTATATGTCACATGTGAATGCCATAAGACTGGTTGACTGAAGTGACACCCTTTTTGGTGAATTACAGCAGGTCCAGCGCATTGGCATTACATTTGGGAGGGAGTGTGTGTTGTTAGGCAGATGTCTGTCATGTCTGCTGTATCCTTGTCCAGTAGAAGCTTTTTTATATTTGTATTCATATATAATTGTTTATATGTGTGTATATTTGTTTTATATGTATATATAGATGTATATTTTGTGTGCACGTGTATATATGTGTTTCGTATTTGTATATGTTGGTGCTGCTGTGTGTGACATGGAGCTTCAATTTCCCTGAGGGAACTTCCCAAAGGAATAAATAGAGTCATTGTCTTTTCCGTCATAGACCTCCTCTGCTGCTCACTATTTGCCAAGGATTATTTTAGTGTGTCCACAGTGTATAAATCTCTAATGTGCATACATATTAGGCCTATTGTGGATTATTATGGACTATTGTGGCAGTGGATTATTGCTCTGAGTGGATTATATTAACTCTTCTGAGTTGTACCCCTTCCTGACCACGGAAGATTATCTTCTGTTTTATAAGATTATCCTATACGATTATCCTGTGGTCTGTGGTGTGTTAAGAGTCAATTTGTCCCGATAATTTGCTCAGAAACGGGTCGCAGCCATTTTAATGTTTTTAATGGGTTTAGCGTCGGCACTACCGTTAACCGTCATACTGGTGGTTAATGCAAGTATTATGTGTTGTCAGAAAAGTTTACATTCCCTCTTCTATGTCTTCCATGTCTTTCATGTTTTAAAACGTTTATTTACTCTTTTTTAATATACAGTCTATGCTCTTTTCCATTTATGAAGAGCCCGGTGACGCTGGGGTTGTTGCCATTGGTTACTGTAGATCACGTTTGATCGCGCGATATTTCTGGCTCGGAGGACTAGATTCGAGATCAATCTTCATGTGTGGGGGCTCTACAGATAAAAAAATCTCTTAATTATGTGTGTACCCCCCTTTAGTTGCAGTCTTTCTTTGTATGTATAAGAATATTTATTGTGACAGTATCATTTTAACACATTTGCCTACATTCCTACAGTTTTGTTGATGTTTTTGATGTATTACATTGTTTTATTCAAAATAATCATACAATTTTACAATTTAAAATAAACATTTTTGACAAACACTGCATCAGTTTCATTTAATGAACTATAGAGTATCCCCATTGTATTCCTTGTATTATCATTTTCTATTAGTTCAACTTGCTTGGGTGGGTCAACTTAAGATGTATGATTTTAATTTGGGAGAGGTTCTCACAACTCTAACCATTTTTCCATTCATAATGTAATAGATTGTTGCATCTTTGTGAATTACCTAAAAGGGTTAGGGATGCATCCATCTTAGTTTGCCAAAATAGGGGCCCCAAAAAGACAGAAATGGCCCTGGTGATATCAGCGATTAACTGTAGTCTGTCTGTCTTGCTAACGTTAGCTGGGCTGGGCAGTGCATGTACTCTCTGTGTTCTGTGACTTTGTCCCTGACATAAAAGTGAAATACAGCTATTTGTAATGCTTGTGTAAAGCTGTGTTAACAAACTTTATGCTTTTGCTGCATGTACACACACTACTCTACATTAGACAGAAATCTAACGTATCACTTCTTCGTGTCAGTGTCACTGCCTTTCAGAATACCACACCTATGGACCAGTGTTTGATATTTTTCACTTGATTTCTGGTGAATGTAACAGCAAGAAACAGATTATTTTTTCTCTGTTCATTTAGAGGCTAATTGTGCCTCTACAGTAATCCATATAAGAAGTCATGGAACAGAATGGTCTAACCATCAATGATGTTTTCCCAGTACACCCTGATGTGGTTGTCCCTGTCGGAGCGGGTCTGTTCATGGTTGAAGCCCATGGCATGGAGCAGCTCATGCTGGACAGTGCTGTGGTACAGACACCCCTGACGGTCCAGAGACACAGTCTGACCACCACCCTGACGACCCACATATGAATAGCAGCTGTAACACATGAACACAGTTTTTCAGAAACCATACATAATGTCACCATGAACTGTAAAGGTAACCGTCTATTTGGTACTTGTAGAACAGCAATGTAATAAGTGTCAGATCTTTTCTATTCAAACATTATTCCGTATTTCCTCACTATTACATTGATCACTGACCACTATGGTTAATGAAATGAGACACAAGACTGATTGAAGGTTGAAATTATTGGCGTCTACAGCTCACACCATGCTGGTGAGTTGTGAAACTACAGCCCGAGTCTTACCCGTTCCTGGACTCGATGCTCAGCCACTCATAATCACCGTCCTGATAGGGTCTGAAACGGATGCAGGAAATGGAAGAGAAAGACTCCAGTCCACGAATTATGATGGACATCTCCCGAGAGGCTGGCAGGACAAATATGGCATGTTGAGAATAGCTGTGTCCACAGTGAACTTCTAGTAGGAACAATGAATCTAATTATCATAATTTTCATTATATTATTATTATTACTGCAGCAGCAGTTATTATTTCATTATGAGACAAAGTGTAGAATATCAGTGGTGTTAACCCAATGCTTTAATGTTTTACCACATCAACTTCAATGATTTTTGTTAATATAAGCTTATTCTGAATCTAATGGCAGCAGCAAGCATCATAGTCCCAAGAGTTAACAAAAAAGGAAAGTTCCTTATAGTAGGTTATATATAGTCTCATGAAAGATTTAAACATATATGTAGCAATCTTATGTGAGTAAAATTCACCAGTCCCTATCAAACTAAATATAAGTAATACAGTCAATGCTTACAGTAGTGGTTGGCAATAAAGTAGGGGATGTAGACTTTCCCATCACTCCACTTTTGCCATAGGCAGCCTCTGGAGGTGCAGGGGTCAGCGTTTCTGTCGGCCTCCAACTTGATAGCAATGTCTCCTCCGATCAGGGCGGGTTCATTAAAGTCATGGGCTACAAGACAAACACAGGTATTGTTGTTGCATTCAGGTTGGAGAGCATTTTGACACCACCATATGACTTATCCATTGAGGTGTTACATGCCAATAGTACCTAGTTATTTTTGGATCAGAGGCTGCTAAAATCTTTCCTTTTTTATCACAGTGGAACAGCCAGCACATCAGAAAACCTAAATAATAAACTGGACTGGACTGATCACACTGCAGCAACATACAATAAGGCCAGCTCCATCCTGGGATGCCCTCTTGACCCATTGCAGGTGGTGGGAGAGAGCAGGATGATGGATAAGCTGTCATCGCTGCTGGTGAAGGAGTCCTACCCCCTGCAGGTCACTGTACACCCGAAATATGTGAAGGAGACTTATCGCAGGTCCTTCCTAGCACTGTTCCCAATAGACCTCACATGTATACTCTGTCATTAAAAAACTCTACTCATAACCCATTTCTCAGTTTTTTGCACTAACTGGACAATTTTCATACCCATATTTATTATTTAATAACAACAACACACTGCCACACTGCTTACAATTACACTGTTCACAGTGTAAAATATTATGTATATACAATGTATATATGTCTATTTTCTATTTCTTACCTTTTGATTATATTGTATGTTATTTTAATATTATTATCGTTTATTGCAATACTATTGTCCTTTGGCTGCTGTGATGTAGAAACTTACCTGTTTGCGGGACAAATTAAGGAATTCTGATTCTGATTTTGATCATTGGATAATAAAGCTCTACAGAGGCAATGGTAGAACCTTAGCTGTGGTTTGCCCAATATAACTTATGCTGCAAGATTATTTGTTTCAAATGGTTAACCAAAACTGTGGGCAGATTTGTCTGCCCTGTCACCAACATTCACAAAGTAACAGTCAACAGCTGTTACTGATGCATTAGGAATGTTTTAGTCCTACCTTAAAGTGTGTTGTTTTGAGACCTATGCTTGCAAAACACATTTTGTGACAGAATTTTTAAAATTAATTTATTCTCCAGTATGGCCACTACAGCATGGCTAAGGCCTGAATAAGGTTAGGGGACTAAAACAGAAAAGGTCAGTTAAGGAAAAGCTCTACTCACTTCGATCTCTGTTGGCTCTTTCCAGCAGCTCACCAACCGAAAGCTCCCTGTATGTGTCTTCCTCAGTGGTAGCAACCTCTGTGGAACACATTGCATATGATACTAAATGTATGTACAGTGAAAGTACACAGCATTATTTTGAAAATATGAGCTTGACATTAGAATCACTACAAGTGCAGGAAATTCAACTTGGTTGCTAATATACAATTATTCATCAAATATGTCATAGCACAAAAATGAAAGACTAGATCAAAATGAGTCTTTTGTTTAACTGCTCAGTTTACATTTAAACTTGGAGAAAGAGGGAATTACTTTTTTTTCTTACCTTCCTGTACTCGCATGCAGTGACATGGTAAAGGAGAGCAAAATGTTATGAAAAATCATTTTCCAGAGACATAACTTAGAGAAATGACCACCTTTATAGAAATCTTAAACTGCAGGCGAATTAGCTAAAAGTCTTAAAACATTAAATGAAAATGAGGTTAATTTAATCTCTATGGGCCCCTGAAATGTTAAGGTATGAAATAAATAATGATATGAGTAAAAAATACAAACATTAATCTAAACAAAATGTATTGTTATAATACATCGAAATTAAAAGCATTAATTTCGTTTCATTTTCATCCCTTTAATGGAGAGCTTTCACTAACCAATGGCTTCCAGCCATCCAACAGGTCCACGTGGCAGCTATGTAGCTTTTCCACCATCAGAATGGTGATTCAAGGAACTCTCTGGATATTTGTGTAATTTTGCTAGCTTGGGAGATTTCAGAAGTTCCTTCCACAGCTCAATATAGAGGAGAGATTTCTGGAGGAACTTAAATAACTCAAAAATGGTTCCAGAAGGATCTTTTTAGAAATTCAATAATGAGACTACAGGTAGCAGAAAAGAAAGCAGATTGATATTTGATATTCTTACAGCTCTTCATAGTCCTGCAGCTGCTCATTCATTCAAATTAAAGTCAGCAGTGCAGTTAAGCATATACTGTCAACAAATCTTAAGATATTCCCCATCATTCATACATTAATGGTAATTCAACCTCTAACTATGCAATATGTATTACGCTCTTTGATCATAACTAACCAACTGGCTACATCTGGTAGCCCTTCTTGAGCTTCCTCAGTAGAGGCAGGAGGCCTGTGATTGGCTGAAGTGACATTATGAAAAGTGACAACATAAAAAGATGTGTCATTAGGAAAAAATGTCAATGAAACATTAATTTAACATTCTTTCTGTTAATCTCTTATTTTCCTCATGGATGATTTAGTCCAATAGAATGTTTATGGAGTTTCTCGGGTGTCTCTATTGCACTTTATAATATTTAATTTATTATTTGGCCTGTGTTAGCACCCTACATGCAGGCCTTCATGTCATGTCAGTGAGATGATTTCTGTAATTTTGTACCTTGGCCCAGGAAGAGGCCACCAGCAGCAGAGTCACAAGAAACCAAGAGAAAACCAACATGGTTAAAACAGACCTGTAATAACCAGAGAGATATTGGGTGAAAAGATGAGGACGGAGAGGATGATACTCTGCATGTCAAAATATCAATGTAACATGCCAGGCTGTCTCATAAATCAATGACACTGTGTATATTGAAAGTTGTAGTGGTAAAATACGATGGAGATCTTACCTCAACTCCTGCAGAGAGAGCAAGTATCTCGTTGTCATCCAGTGAGAGTTTTTATACAGCCCATGTACTCCAAGAGCTAATCAACAACATGATATCTCTAAATGTGCAAACACAACAGCTTACCTTTATCACAGTAAGTGGAAACTTCTGATCTGTTGCAACATTTGTGAAACATTACATCTGTTCACAGGTGTGTGAAAGTTTGTCAGTGGATGTGTGCCAGGAGCGGTTCTAGGGGGAGGCCAACAGGGGCCAGTGCCCCGTAACTCCAAGTCTGGACCCCGCTGTGGCCCCCCCGACAGGGAGTCTGCGTCAATAATACAATGACAGATTTCTTGCAATGACTTTGTTCTGAAGGGAAAGGCAGAAATGAAGTGTCTCAGCAGTTTACTACCCAATCAAAATTGCTGAAATTGTAAACACTGTTTTGTCTGAATGAGGGATTTATCTTTTTTTCCGGGTTGTATGTGCCCATAACAAAAAAGCCGGCCCCAACCTGGCCCCCCTATTAAAACTGGTCTAGAACCGCCACTGATGTGTGCATTGGAGCACAGAATTGTATTTCGTTTTGCAGCGATAAAAAGGTTTATAATAGCGCTAGTGAGGTCCAACGTTCATGTTGGCTGATCAGGTCTAACTCACAGTTATTGTTCCAGTTCCTCATGAGGGTATTGTTTGAGGTCAGAGGTATGTGTGGATCAACTTCCTCCACACTAGAATGGTAAAAACATTTATTTATGTTTTTATTTATCTATGTATTTATTTATGTATTTATTTATTAATTTATTTATGTATCTATTAGTTTTGTTTTTATTTATCTATATGTATTTGTTCAAAGTTCAAAGAAAACAATTTGAAAATCTAAAATATAATTGATTTCTATGCTGAACTACAGGGCCCTCACCCAGGAATAACAGCACCAAAGTTAAATGTGGCTATATTCATATATATATATATATATATATATATATATATATATATATATATATATATATATATATATATATACATACATATATGGGTTATGTATCTATACATATATATATGTTTGTATGTATGTAGCTTCACTTGGTCAGAGAGACAAAAAAAAAAAGACACTCCTCTGCTCTTATCAGTGTGGGACACTCAACAGACTGTTGTCAATACCGAAAGCTTGAAACAACCACTATGAAGAGTTGGATTGAAGTATGAGGACTAAACAAAAGAAAGAATGAACTACCTTTTCTGTGGTGTTCTGTAAAATGTAACATATAATATGCCGTGATATAGTCATATATTTAAACTATTTGGAGGGGAATTATTTATTATCTTTTTAACTGTAAGATGAGTCTCAGTCAGGACATGGTTTACCTAACTTAGCACAGAGAGTGCAAACAGGGGTAAACATCAAGCCTCACTCTCTGTAAAGTGAGCAAGGATAGGTCAAAACCTATAGGTAGCTGACCATGTCTGACCACCATATAGTCAGGGTATGATAATGTGGCCCATTCTGAGTTGAAAATGTAATTTTACCATTTACAATTTCATCTTTACAAATTATTTCAATTCAGAGCATTTCCATTTCAGTTATAGCATTTTAAATTCTACTTCAGATTATCTCACGTTTCAAATTGTTTTTACTATTTCTTTTTACGTTTTATTTATGACCTGATTATTCATAGTCATGTAGTAAAATAATAATCTTTTTAATTATATTCATTTTACTTTTTACTTTTTCTGTTTTGACTTTTAATTATGATCAGCCATTTCTGACTTAATGTATGAACACACCCATGTTCATAGCGAAACAATCTGCAGGCTTATGGTTACTTTTAATCATTAATTCATGTTTGTACAAGTGCCAGGCTCCTGTTTTGAGAACTGAAGCCATGCATTTGAAACAAAAACAGATATTTTTTACACACTTTATCTACAATTACACTTATCTTACTCTACAACTTGCAGATGTTTTTCATTTACTCTTTGACTCTTGAAGTCAAAATCATTTGGAAATTGTACATATCCAAGTTCTCCAAATGACTGTGGAGTCTAAAGTGAGCTGGTCAGTCATAGACATAAATAGACTGTGCACGAGTCTTCTTTACTGTGGTCCAACATGTTTTTATTAATATTAACTAGATGATTGTGGTTAAACATTAACACCATTAAAGAATTTTTTCAAGACAAACAATTGTGTTTAATATTAATGTGGAAGAAGACTCATAGAGAAACTATTGTGGTTTACCATTTGTCATGTCATGCCCTCCAAAGGACTCAGCCATTAACTACAACTCTCCCCAAACAGCACCAGTAATTATGCTGATATCAATACAAAATGATGTTTAGTTTCTGATTTTAGTACTAATGCGGATAAACCTGATCATCTAACATATCATGGACAGGAAATTACTCCTGATTTGTAAGTCAGGTTACAATGATTCTGCTGTTCTCTCTCCTGTCATCCACCTGCCTTTAAAAAATAATAACTATTATGCTTGGTCAATGGCAAGGTAAAAATATATTTATGGAGCATTTGGAGCAAATACACGGACACAAATGTAAACAGATGCCAGAAATAATTTTGTCAAGTTGGGAAAAGGAGATGGGCTGAAAAATATCAACTGTTGGTGGATTTACAATCTCCTTATTTGATGGAGAGGAGGATTTGGGGGGGGAAGGTTTATAACAGAGGCAGTGTTGCGTAAGACTCATGTTCTCAATAACCGTAGGAAAAAAATCTTGCTCCTGCATGATGTCAAAAAGATGTTTGTAAGATGTTGCCATCTGGCAAAAGAAGTATCAGCTGCCATACCACCAGACTATGGAGCAGCTTCATTCCTCAGGCCGTGAGACTCTTGAACTCATCCTCAACACTCTAAATAGATGTAGAAGGACTCAAGAGCTAAACCTTCAAATAAATACCTTTTACATCTACCTTGTACCTTTTTGAACTTTGTAAATGAGATGTGAAACATGTTTTTCTGTCTGTCCATTAAAGAGCTGCTTTTCTGCAGTCCCGTCTGAGAAATCCTCTTCTTATAATATATTATCACCCCATTTGACTGTTGTCATACCATTGAATAGGCGTAATCCTGATACCATCATCCCACAATTATGGGCCAGTAGGGCCCTACTCTACCTACTAGTAGGCGCAGGAGGCTGTTATCACCTATTAATCTGGTTGACCCAATGTTATTAATGCCCAGTAGGCACAGAAGGTTTATTATGGAGCCCACACTCTCCCGCCCCCTTTTTTCATTTAGCTAGAATATTAAAACTTCAATGACAACAGTCAAATCCGGTGCTAATGTCAAGCAGCTGAAAGCATACAAGGAAATTTTTATATTATTTCTGTTCTTTCACACACTCTTTAAATCTGTTAATCCCTCATTTTTATAAAATCTTTTCTCTTCTGTTACTTAGCCTGCTCCTAAGTATGATGCTGTAGTGCCTCTGACTATACATATCAATCCAGTAAATATACAGAACTGTTAATTTGAAAAGGCTCTACTTTCTCTCAGGCAGCTAAAAACTGACACAATTCAGTATGTGGATTATAGCGATCAAACATGAGATTCTGAGACAGTTTCACAACTGTTCTTACATCAGTAGCAATGTTACAAGACACAAAGCCATATAAAATGTATTTGGAAATGTCTCATTTGTGCTGACAAGTTGTTGCAGCAGACTGGATCACATAATCCCAGCACTGGACAACTGATGCTCTCCTTACAGAAGTCTGCTTTTTGATGTAAAATGATGAGAATTAATTGCCATGATTTCTTTTTTTAAGTCTTTTATGTCTATTGACAGTACAGCTGAAGATTTGACAGGAAACAGGGAGAGAGAGACGGGGAATTACACGCAGCAAAGGGACCCAGGCCAGGAGTTGAAACTGGGTCCGCTGCAGAGCCTCGGCACATGGGTCATGCGCTCTACCAACTGAGCTAAACAGCGCCCCAATTGCCATGATTTCTATATTCACATTCAGAAATATTAATCATTACATTTTATGATTCCTTTTATATGCATAAATTAAAATTGGATACTGTGAAACAATTTTAAAATGTATTTTGTTTCACTGCATTTTAATGTAGTTCATGTTTTTTTTTCAGTTAATTCCATATGATTGCGCACTTGTTTTTTGTCTATTAGTTTAAATAAAAAATATGCTTTTTGTTTTGTTTTGTTTTACATATGTACTGAAGTATGTACTATTAGTTATTGCAAAATCTCCGCAGTGAGGACCTGGTCATATTAAAGCTGAAAATAAAAACGCTCCTGACAGGTTTTGATATATTGCTGTGGTTACTGAGGCAGTCTCTGACAATATTCAAACAAGTTATGTTATAAATTAAAAGATATGATGTCAATGATTTTCTGAAAGCAAAACTTCAGTACAAATCGGTACCAATCTGAGCTTTTTGCTTTGTCATTGTTCCTGTTTTTGCAAGGTATTGCAAGACTGTGTGTAAACCAGATCCATATACTGCAATTGTGCCCACAATTTAGAGAAGTCATATTTCAGTCATTTTGCAACTCTGCATGCCTTATCTTAACCAGAGGGGTTGAGCAAATGTGCAAAATTTAATTCAATAGAATAAACATGAATGACGATAATAGTTTCTTATTACCTGACTATGATTCTGATGATTCTGATGATTGTAATTGTCTATGTATAAGCATTGTAAATATAACATGCCAATCTATAACCACTACATGTCCTTTTTCCAGAAGGTAAGTGGACAAGCAGTCCACTGATGAACTAAAGAGTTAAGACATAGCCAGTGTCATTTTCAAGGGGGATGAACAGTGGCTGAAGGCATTTTCCTCCCCCCAAAATTTTTTATGTGTCATAACTGATCCATATTTTTAAATTATTTAGTAATAAAGCAAGCAACAAACTTATCTTTTATACAGAAACTTGTCCAAGGGACCCCTGTGATCATTAGATGTGGAATTAAAGTGTATGATATTTACACTGGGTGAAATATTCAAACCTAGGTTTTTATTCACCATCCTTTAAATGAAAATATCCTAGGGAAATATTGTGATATCAGTCTATGTTAATCAAAAATCTTATCTTAAGTCTCAAGTCCTTGCTGACCTAAGACAGACATTAAGACAGTCAACAGGTGAACAGACACGATCATTGTCTGACCTTAACACAGAGCTGCCAGGGCCTAAATATAATTTAAAGGAAACTGTGTCTCAACTTTTTGAAATCAGGTGTGGATTAACTGATCAGTTTCACCTTTGTCTTTTGTAGTGTGTCACTGATTGCTTAAATCAGCAGTCTGGTCCTGTGTGGAGACAGGCCCATATGTTACACAAGCCATTTTAAGTAATAACTGCCATTTCCAACTGAGCTGAATTTGTCAATATGCCTTTTGTGAGCAGTATGCCATATTAGGATGCAATTTTGGTGACATTCCCACCTATATAAGTTCAAACACTTCCCCAACATTTCCTTGTTCTGCTGCTGTCCCACAATCAGCCATGATCCTGCAGGCTGCCGTGCTCAGTGTCCTCCTCTGCTCAGTCTACAGTTTTGCTGTACAGGTATGTATAAGCAGATACTTTGCATTAATATGGACAGACAGATTAAATTCTATGAATGAATCCATTTAGCTTTTTTTCGACCTTTAAAAAATGGTCATTTAATTTTGGGAACACAAATACCAGTTTTCAAGGTTTCCACCATACCTACCACCTGGAGGACTTGCAATTCCCACAGGATTCTAAAGTGTATTTAAAATCTCTGCTAGAGCTAAACTGTCTATGGAAACTTCATATAAAAGAGGACATTCAAATATTTCATTCATACAAGAATGCTGTTGCTCTGTATTCATTCAACTGTCTTTTTTTACTTTATTCTTTTTTGTGTCAGGCTTCTTTGGAAAAGAGTAAGGAGTACTCTGGTAAGACATGGATACTTTCATACAGTAATTCTATATAGTCTTAAATAGTGCAACTGATACATGCAACTCTTTTACTCTGCAGGAAACACCACTGAGCATGATGATTTCAGTGTGTCCACATTGCTAGAGAAGGCCAATAGGAATATTGGTATGTTCATCTCAACTGCAACTACTTTACAGCTGTTCATTTCCTTTGATGATATGTTACAGTGTACAGGTACAGAGAGCAAGACAAACGTAACCTTTAAATATAGAAATCTTCCCTAAAACATTAGACATACTAGATAATGCTGTTGTTGCTGTCCATACCTTTAAGTCTACAGCAGAAAAGAAACCTCATTCCAAACAGAGACAATCAATGGGGAAGATGTGACCTGCCCTCATGACAAGAGTGGAATAGAAAAATAAATGTTGTACAATAAAAAAAACATTTTTAACAATCCTTATTTCATTCTGCAGGAAAGAACTTTGATGAGCCTCTAGTGATGTTTGGAGACATAGCAATGCCAACAGGTCTGCAGAACGCTGATCCCTGTACACAGCGTGGATGCCTGTGGCCTAAAGCCACTGATGGCAACGTGTATGTACCCTACCGCATCTCCAACCAGTACTGTAAGTTTCAACAAGTAGTCCCTTTTTGTAGACAGGACTTTAATGTTGTCTCTGTTATACAGTAAATATAACTCATGATACATCAATATCACATGCACATTTAACAGTGGCACTAACTACTGACTAGCAGTAACTAGCAGTAGCGATGACAGGAACAAAATCCTCAAAAAAAAATTTCTTGTCAAGCCCAAAGAGAGAGAGATGCCATCATCCGAGGTCTGCGGTCATTTGCTGCGTCCACCTGCATCCGCTTCACCCCCTTGAATCGCCAGAGGGACTTTGTGGACATCCAGTCTCGCTCAGGGTATGGACCACACAATGCACATCCATACACATACATGAATGTACAAATGTACATACAAATCTGCAGGGGTATTAAGAGGATGTAAGAAAAGGAAAAACACATTTTGAATATAGAAAATTTATCCGAATGATTCTGGCGATGCTCGGGGAAATGAAATTGTGAAAAAGAAAATGCATTGTGAAAAAGAAAAAGGTAAAAAACATCATCATAATCCTATGGTTGCAGCCACAGCCCCCAAACATAAAACAATGAGGTAACACATTTTCCAGTTTCACAAAATTCATGTTGAATGGGTGGGAATTACCAAGTAATGTATTTGAAACGGTTGAAAAGTGTACTTCATTTAGCGGCCTGCTGAGGTGAAGTTATACAGAAACTAGAAGAAAATTACAATGATTCGATCAGCAGCAGTTAAACAGAAATTAGTTTAAAGTTTCCTGGAGATGTATTAAAGGAATTTCTAGCTATTTATTGGTTATTGGCTGAATATTATCATCACATAATAAAGAGGTTTTTGAACATTTTTATATATTTATTGTGGTAATCTGGGGGTAATTTCGATTAAATTTAAAATATATTAGCTAAAATACAGCTGAAAATGGACAATAAAATGTTTTCAACATGTACTGGTTTCTTTCAGGTGTTATTCATATGTCGGGCGTCGTGGTAATGCCCAGATAGTGTCTTTAAGTCGCCAGGGCTGTGTTTTCGAGCAGATTATCCAACACGAGCTGCTCCATGCCCTGGGCTTCGACCATGAACAGACCCGGTCTGACAGGGACCAGCATGTTCGCATCCTGCTGCAAAATGTGATAACTGGTGGGTTGCCTTATAGACAATACTGACCAACAATTTGAAAAGCATCCATTTTGCAAAATATAGATGCAACTTTATAAAAGTTATGCATAACCAAAATGTTGTTACAATTAGGGTAATTGACCTTTATCACTTTAAGGTACACAAGTGAAAACTGTAATGTACACATAAATGAATACAATCCTGACTTGACTTGCCTTAACATTATCATATCATTTCAGCAGGTATAGTAGCTTGGACTGTTAATTATCAGAAGTTGAGACAGATGCAGTTTTCTGCAGATACATTCACTGGTTTCACATAGTGAGCTTCTCGGCTATTATGATTGGCAAACTATGATAAAACAGACAATAATTGATTGAGCTATGTTTGCCCTGCAGGAATGGAGTTTAATTTCAGGAAGATCCAAACAAGGAATCTTGGCACTCCCTATGACTACAACTCTGTCATGCACTATGGAAGGTAGCATCTCGATGGACTAATTTACCTTAAACCTCCAATTTGAATTTGAAAGATGGGTTATTTTTTGAGTGCCATTCCCAACTCATTCAGTACTGACGCTATCTGATGGCAGCCAACCTGCATCAGTATTTGATAAGTTTGGAAACCAAAGACATTAGCGTCACTTGCTACTAATTAATGTAAGTAAATGTAATATATAGTATATACTGTATGTGTAATACAGCTCTGCATGAATGACTTAGTGCATCTTGCCGAATGTGATCTGGGCAGTTTAGAAAAGAGTACATGCAGGGATGCGATTTATACTGCTCATTAATACTGTGTGTTTTGTAGGTATGCCTTCTCTAGGAACAGGCAGCCAACCATCATTCCCACCCCTAACAGCAATGTAGCCATTGGCCGGGCCACCCAGATGAGTTCTACTGACATCCTACGGGTGAACCGCCTATATCGCTGCAGTATGTACCTTTTAACTGATGAAGAAGCCTACTTTCTCCCAAACTACATAAATCCCTACCTGTTTCAGTCTCTATCTACAGTATCTTTCTATAGAGCCAACATTCTTACCTTTCTTCCCGCTTACCAACCTGGCCTCGTATGAGTGTACCCACATATACTACTCAGTATACTTTATTCCTGCTAAGGTTATCACAATATCAAATTTGAATGACTAGTGCAGTGCCCGTAGGAAATATGTATTCCTATAGAAAAGTGGGAGGTTAAGTCGCTTTTTCTTGGATGGCCAAATGAGGCTGTGTTTGAAGGGGACATTTTTTATTACTTATAATGCAAATATAAATTGGTGTTTGCTAAACATGTGCATACATTTAAAAAATTTACAAAGTTATATGTAACTATATACATTTAAACAGTGCTCAGGTCTGCCTGAGCTCCTTCCAGCTGAATGAAGAGCTGCACTGCCTGCTCCACATTCAGCAGTCTCCTCATTGTTTTGACTCATTAAACAAAAAAACGACTCCACTACACACTAAACACACTACACCAAACACTACATAACACACTAACTATACAACTATATATGCTAAATGTCACAAATCTCTCAACTCACAATATCGCTGTCTCTATCGCTGTCTCTACACCGACCGTCGTTGCCTGTCATTCATTCGCCTTCGTCCCTCCCACATCTTCCCCCTTTCCTCAACAACCAAACTTGCTGCTTGGACAAAAGCCCGTTTTTACCATTTATTCCTGCACCAAACACAAAGCAAACGTGACGGCAATGTTCGGTGGGCTAGCAGCAGCTACACACGAACATCCACAGATTCCGATTCCACTTGGTTGTCCGCGCGTCTCCGGATCTCCTCAGACCCAAACAGACTTGGTCCGGACTCGTTTAGTCTCATTAATCCACAACAGTCAGTTTAGATGCACAGAACGGGACCGAACCGCCGGCAAAATCCCGGTCAAGCTCACGCCGCTGCAGGTATAAATCCGCTTGTTTCTTAAGGTATGTCGTGGGCTTGAGCTCTGCAGTGATTGGCTCTGGTGCGCACGTGGCTACGGTGTGCAGTGATTGGCTCTGGTGCGCATGTGACTGTGGTGGCTCCGGTGGACAATGCTCGCAGAAGTTGTAAAGCATTTATGAAATAATTTATTAACGGTATCATTGCAGTCCAAACAAATACGATGTCGCACACCCTTGAACCAAGCAGCAGCCATGTTGAAACTCTCAGGTCAGTCTGATCCTGATCCGCAGAGATATTTGAGGAACACACACACACACACACACACAGACAGACAGACAGAGATTCCTTGCTTTTATAGAGAGATTATCATGGCCAAAAGAATTCAACAGAAATGTTGAGATAAAAATGCAGTCAGCCAAATCGTAGCAACTTTGTTTATTGTGTGTTTTGTCTGTTTTTTGTCAAAAGTAAAACATTTGTTAAACAAGTAAGGAGGTGGAGAGAGTCTATGGAACCATAAATGTCTGTTGTTGCAACATGACTTTCTACAGCAGTAGTAAATCAGTGAGTAGCGGCCACACAGCAGCTAGCTAACAGTTAACTGTTACTGCAGCTTTTTCTAAGGCACATTACCACAACCTAATGTAACACAGAAGGCCCTGGATTATTTACAGATTATCATATTTCTATCATCAACAAGACGTCAATATATATATTTTTCTGTATCATGGTTATTGTCATTACCGGTTATTGGCGACCTGTGTGTTCATGCACATTGCAGCAGTAACAAAGCAGCCTTTACAGGTTTTGCTTTCTTTTGGTATTCATTTCAGAATCAGCTGTGTCCAGGCCTCACCTGGAACCTGTGCATGGAGACCATTTCCTTTAAAACAAGAAAGCAAGTGGGTTTGGATGCTTTTTAAAAATAATAATAATAATAAAAAACTTGCTAGCCTACACAGTATCATAAATGTGATCTAAATAAGTATGATATTGGTTGAACTTGGATGTACATTCTGTCTTCAGATGTAAATTTTTTTTATGTGAATGGACATTAATGTGCTCCATGTTTCCTAATGTAGCCAAACATCAACTTATCATGAAGTGTACTGATTTGTAAATGAAGGCATTATGAAATAGCTTCCCTTTACTTAGTAACTATTCTGAGAATAGTCAGAATTCTGAGGAAAAAAGTCAGAAGGCAAATTTTTCAGTGTGTGTGTATGTGTGTGCCTGTGTGTCTGTGTGTGTGTGTGTCTGTACACGTGCACATTCATTTAATATTTTTAACGTGTTCCCTCTTTTTCCAACAGGGACTCAACAGGCAGATTGTTGCAAGTTTTTATCTTCAATAAAAACCACAGAGGCATCTTGTGCTTTATGAGTATGCTTTCATGAAATTCGGAATATGATTATAATTGCTGTTATGCATCATCACAAATGTACTCTTTCATATAACTGTACAAAAAACGCTTGTAAGCTTGATTGAATACTAATAATGAATAAAAATATACATCCAAATACCTCAACTTGAAGTCATCCTATTTTCTGTTTGCAACAGCATGTAGATATTCTGACCTGTCAAAATATAGGTGACTAATATCACTGGTCAAAAATCCCACTTGAAGTGAAGCTCTTGCCAAAAAGCAACCAAGGCTTTATTTGTGATTGAATATGAGTCAAACCTTCGTGTAAAAGCATAATTATGACGAAAGAGGCCTTTTTAAGATTTACTGTAGTTTCGTTTTTGAGCAAGCTAATTTTCAATGGAGTGCGGGGGCACTGGTACGCTAGCATCAAAATCGCTATTTTTAAAACACTAAGAATGCTTAACACAACCTGAAACTTTGCTCATAGTATCACAAAACACTTTTTGTCTGCCATGACGGCGGCGCGCCGGAGATGCTACTGCTAATGTGAGTTGTCCAAAAACTTCTATTTAATAAATGTTCTCAATGCTTGTGTTCATGTTTAGAGACCCTGGTGATACTACGAGCAAAGTTTCATGTTGTGTCGAGCCCCGCACTCCACTGAAAATTAGCTTGCCCGAATACAAAACTATTGTAAATCTTAAAAGTGCCTCTTTCATCATAATTATGTTTTTACACGAAAGCTTGACTCATATTCAATCACAAATCGCTTTATAGTGAGAGATGCACTTTAAACCTGCTTAGATCAGGCTTTTGTGTGGGTTTTTTATCACCTCACCTTGGCTCTGCTTTGATCTAAATGTAAGACCCAGGTGCTGTCTTGCCTGTGGGAAGTGGGAATGGGATCAATATGCGATTCTTAAAAAGCCTGTGTAGACCCACTAATTCTGGTGGAAAAGTGGTATAAGCATTGCCCTGGCATTCGCTATTACATCAAATTTGATTAGATTTTTTTCAGTCAAAAAAAATGGTGATCATTTATTCTTGAAAAAGACTAAACCTAATCTGAACCTGCGTAGGTGATCAATATTCACACTTTCTGTCATTCTCACATGTTGGCCTTCATATACAGGGCAAAGTGAAGCTGCTTGATAAACATACACAGGTGACCAAATGCTGCACATACTGTATTTGATAAGCCTGTTATCTGACCTTGCTCTGAATATTGAGTCAGCACAGAGAGTCTCCCCCACCCCCACACCCACACAAACACACACGCATGCACATGCATGCTTGCTTCCCATGTTGCTTCCCATGTTTATTTGTATTTTGTATTTTTCTTAAATATTCTGACTATTCTCTGTTCTCACTAAGTAGAGGAAGGAAAAATATGGACAAAATATCAAACCCTGTTAAATATTATGCTTTTGCAGTTAAGCTCATAGGACTTGTTGTTCCAATACACCAAGTCTTATTTCTTAAGCCCTTGTATAACATTTCATAGCTTACATTTGCAAAAAGTGGAGTAGATTTATATTAACTTGTGGTCATTCTATAATATATTGTCAAGTTATTTCCCTCATTTTGTATGTGACACTGACAAAATGACAGAGGGTGCAACTGCAACAAGTGTCCTTTTTCACACCCATAGTGGTATGGGGGTCTAAATGCACGTGCATGTGAGTATGTACATCACATGACTGATAAACCTGTGAGTTTTGCTGATTTTTTATATTTCTAAGGCACTCTATATTTGGGCTTACAGACGCAGTGAAGCAGTTATAAAAACTTGGAGTGACACCTCAGTCGTACATTTCCACACAGAGGATCTGAGGTGAGTTCAGCTGTGAACGTCTGCAGTAGAATGTGATGGAGAATTGTTCACTTTATTTCATTGGTTCAAGCACCGTCTTTTTTGTCTGGGTGGAAGCTGTTGCTGATTCTGGTCTGTGTCCTGCAGGTCTGCAAGGATGGCTTGCACATCTGTTTTAAGGCTCTCCACTCTGGCTTTGCTGCTGCTGTCTGCCTGCTGTTGGGCTGACAGTGAGGTAGGATAACAGAAGAACAATCGAAGCTGACAGCACACTGTGATACCAGGCCATTTGTTGAGCTGCATCACAACACTTAGATGTTATACAATGTATGTTAAAGATTGGCTGCCTTTAACAGCTGTAATGTGAAAATGACACATAAAGCCACAGTATTTGGCAGATACATTCTGTAACCCTTACAATGTCACCTATGTTCTTTTGGCCCTATCTATTTCTAATCTGCCTGTTTTTGTTTGTTTGTTTTACACCTAATCCACACTGCACCTCCAGACAGGTATATAATCTTTTCTAATGATCAGACCAGTTGTATTGATTTACACAGTATTGTGACAGGTGCATTGTTAAACAAAGTGCAATTGTGTTGTTGTTGATATTAAGCAGACAATATTGCAGAGGAGGACTTGGGAGACCTTTCTGTCTCTGAACTTCTGGAGAGAGCCAACAGTAATCTGAGTAAGTGTCACCATGTTCCCTCATGGCAGTTATTGATGGTGCAATTAATTTTTGTATCCTATTAGTCACAGTTTAACAGGATTTCAAGTTTGACCATATTATGTGTTTCAGTCCATTCCGAAGAAGATCCCATCCTAACTGGAGGAGACATCGCCGTTAACAGTGAGGCAGAGAAAAATGCAGACCCTTGCACCAGCCGAGGCTGCATGTGGGGGAAGTGGACTGATGGGAAGGTCTACATCCCATATTATATCGCCAGTCACTTCTGTAAGTGTCTCACACAAGTCTTGGAGTGAGACACAGCAGAGATCCACTGGATGATACACCAGAAACAAATAGAAAAGAGCATGTTTGTTGCTCAATGTTAACAGTAACTCGTTGTTAGCAGCAGTCCAGTCCTTGGTAGTCATAACATGAAAGACAAAAAGAAGAAACGGTCAGTTAGAGGTAAAATTGAACAGAAAGGATTCATAAAACCTATGAAGCTATTAAGTCCATCATCCAATTTGCATCTCTTGGATAGGCTTGGCTGACTATATAAACAGATTTGAAGATACTCACTAGCCAGATCACTAGAAAGATTAAGCCTTCAAACAACCAGCAGGCAATTTGGGGGGCGGATGAGTGGGGATGCCATCCCCGTCGTTATAAAAATGACCAAAATGCATCTTCCTTATCATCCCCCTCTCTATCTCCTAGCAGCAGAGACAGTGCAGAGAGACGGGCGTTCAGTGTTCAATATGTCTCCTCTGTCTTACTCATTGATCCTTTTTGTATGGTCCCACTCATGGCCCTGAAATATCATTAGTCTGTGCTGTGTATTAATTATGGATCTGTGATGATCTGCAATTTTTTCACAGACCAATCTATCTGTCTGTTTTGTCTTGGATAGATAATATTCTCCGATCTATAAATTATGAATACTCAGTTTTATACTATATTGTAGAATATGTACTCCATGGAGTAGTGTTACTCTCCATTTGCTGTTGTGAATATATAATCAGATGGGATATAATATGACCACTACTTTCTCTAGAATTACCAGAAAAGAAAAGCAGTTGTACATATATTAAAGCTATACGGGCTAAATGTTGTGTGGAATTGTCCTGCCAGCTTCCCGTGAGAAGGCTATCATCACCCGTGGACTGGAGTCCTTTTCCTCCTTCTCCTGCATCCGCTTCAGGCCCAGCAGAAGCGATGACCGCGACTGGCTGAGCATTGAGTCCAGGAATGGGTGAAAAAGCTGCTTACACTCACAACTTAAGTTTTAATTGAAAGCTTTTCTCAGTCTTCAGTGTCCTTTAACTCACCTCTGATCCTGTCCAGCTGCTACTCCTATGTTGGCCGTAGTGGTGGTAAACAGGTGGTATCCCTGGCCCGCAGTGGATGCCTTTATCATGGCACCGTCCAGCATGAGCTGCTCCACGCTCTGGGATTCAACCATGAGCAGACCCGCTCTGACCGGGACAACAACATCAAAGTCCTGCTGCAGAATGTTGTGTCTGGTAACTGAGCTGTTTATTATTCAGAATGGCATGTTGTACTGCTTTTCCACCAAAATGCCTACTGACCCCATTCCCACCCCCAACAGGCAAGACAGCCTGTCAGTGATTTTTATCTGAAGCATGATCATAATTTGAACCATTTGGTCCAATAACATTTGGAAAGTGTAGAAGAGCCTCACCAATAAGATTGTTTTATTCAAGCTAGCCAGATTGGTCAGTGATCCAGGTATTTTCAAAGCTGGGAGGTCGAGCTTTGTTGGCTTTAAAACACAACCAAACAGCTTTCATAGGACTGAACTTAAATTCCTTCTTTATTTACGCACCACTACCAGATGAGAAAGAATGGAGCCTTGAATGATCACCCATCACCCTACTCTGTCTTTATAGGTGGATACCAAATGGAAAATAATTTTTTTGCTAATTAATATAGCCACTCCTCTAGCTCGTGAAGTAAAGGAAGAGAAAAACACCTGGTTGAAACCCCCTTGTTTTAACTTTGAATGCTCTGTATCATTCAGATGAGTTTCTTGCAGTAAGGCTATATCAATCTGATGTTGCTTTAAGTAATTAATGATACGCTTTTTTATGCAGTTATTGACAGTGTTGTGCCTGAACGCGTTCAATGAACGATTGTTCATGAACTTGTTCATATTTTAGGCGAACGTGAACTGAACGCACTGTATTTCTGCCTGATGAATGATATTGTGAACGCGTTCATTCTGGCGTTTGTGAACGGCATGCTCTCACAGTTTAACTTCGTTCAAGACAGTGCCAGATTTCCACCGAGCCTTCCAGGCGAAAACCGGCTAAAAAGCGAAAAAACACCCAATCTGGCTGTTCTGTATAAAAAGGACGCTGGACGAGAGTTTTGTGCACGCAACTCGCTTTACTTTCGGTCAAAACGAAACTTAGCTAGTTCAGACACAAACAGCTGCATACCAAACATGCAGTGAGGCATTACCAAACAAACACAGATTAATTCGTCCTGAACGAACATAACACTGACAATACCAGCCACCACAGGGTCTCACCACCACATGCGTCATCAACATGTGAAGCATGGAGGCAAAAACAAAAGAAGGCAGCAGCACTACCTCAGACTGTGCCTCCACCATTAATACGGCATCTATGATTGATGATGATATGTATGATTACTTAAAACTATTTTATGAAAAGGTCAGTGATGAACCAGGTGGGAAAAATCTGACCTTTTTGTGTAAACTTTCAAGAAGCAACTGCGTACATCAACAATGCCAACAGCGAACCTGAAACGGCACATTGAACTAAAGCCAGCCTTTCAAGGTCTGTGCGAGTGAATGAAAAATCAAAAGGCACGGCAACGGCGAGCCAAAACAGATCCTCTACAACCCAAATCACATTAACGGTGTACAGTAGTGGCTCCGCTGTCTGCATCTACCAGCCGCAGCTGGACCACCTGGTTTTGCAGTATATTGTGGGAGAGCTGCAGTTTCAGTGGTAAAACTGATTGAACAATTGCTGTCTGTGGTTCTATATGGGCTGTGGCAATAATTTAGAAAAATAATAGCTTGCAGCAACATATTGAAAAAAAAAGAACTATGAATTAGTTCATTTTTGGAACTGTGAACTTAGTTCAAAATTTTGAATTATGAACTATGAACTGAACTAGTTCATTTTAACATTTGTGAACTGAACTTTGAACTAGTTCATGTAGACAGTGAACTTTCCTAACACTGGTTATTGATACCTTTACCATTTAGGGTTAGGCATCGTATTTCATGGGTGTATTTGTCATTATTTAAGTGATACTAATATGGGAATTATGTCGACTGTAAATACAAACAGCAGAGTCCACACACCAGACTGCGGCGAGTAAAATGTAACGAAGGAAAAGAGAAAAAACAAACAAACAAACAAACAAAGAAGACCACTTGAATAAACTAGTAGTAACTGACCCCAATCACATTCATTTCCTACCGAGGTCGTCTAACCTACACTGAACTTGTGCAGTGATGGAAGCATTGTGAACATAGTTAGATTGTCATCAGTCCTACAGTATTGATACATGTATAGGTTTCTGCGTTTACATGACACTCAAGAAAACCGAATTACTGCGTTAGTCTGACTATGAACGGATTTTTAAGATGCATGTATACACCTTTGTCTGACTAAAATCAGACCGGATCGGATTTCTCATAGTCGAATTACACTACGTAGATTATTCGATTGAAAGTCGCATTACTCCTGCATGTATACGTTTCCAGCGGATCAGATCGGATTTTGCGTTCTGCGCAGGCGCGAGATTTTTCCCCGGGGCCGTGAGCCGGAAGTAGACGGGCAGCAGCGGCGGCGGCTTTCCTCCGAAATCATGGTAAGAAAGAGCCTTGATTGTTATTGGGCTATATGTGTCTCCTGTGTCTAAATACCGTGAGTGTCCCGTTTAACGTGATGAGAATACCTCCGGATATTCCCTCTGCAGGAACGAGGAGGCTGTCTCTGCTGAGTCAAATGACTTGGTCCCTCCTGATTGCGTATCCACTCAGAGTATGGCCGGGTACAGCATCCCATACTTCTCTCCGGCTTGTCGGAGCTGTTTTTTTCAGGGGGGTGAACGCCATTCTCTTTTGATGTAGCGTGGGAAATTTCAAAACAGCGTGTGGTGGGCTCTCTCTATCTCTATCGGGCTGGAGAGTCCCAGAATCTCCGGTAGCCATATCTCCAGAAAGTCCACAGCGTTTGCCCCTTCCACTCCCAACGGGAATCCCTCTCAGGTTTTTGCGGTGATGTCCGTTTTGAGCTCCATCACTTCTTTTTGCTGTCGCTGCTCCAGCACTGTCAGCCTACGGCGCAGGTCCACAGCGGTAGTCTTGTATTCAGAGCCCTTGGCTTCCAATGCGGTGACTTTCGTATTTGTCGTGTTAATGGCTTCACTCATCTTTTCCAGTGCAATGTCCACTTTGCCATAAGCTAGCAATTGTCCATTGCTAGCTTATGCTCTAGTTCGTTGCAATCCGAGGTCAACACTTTAGGGTCTTTTGAGTTGTTGGTCGGTTTCTTTTCTTGGTTTCCTGGCCCACAGGTTCTCGACATCGACATCATATCCCCTGGTGAACATCTGTTTCACAAAAGCTGTTAAAAGGGCCTTACTCGTAATTAAATCTCAATATATATGTTGAGGACCGAATTGACCCAACCTTTCAATGAGCCACCATAACCGGAAGTCTAATCTTTACATCTTTGAAAGAACGTGTTTACACAGCCCCACTTCCAGGGGCGGAGTGGAGCACCGGCCCACCACCGGATGCAGATGCTGAAATATAACATCAAAATAAAATGATAAAACTATATTGTATGACAGACCTGGATCAACAACATTAATTATAATAGTAGACATATACATATTTTACAATATCTGAAGTTAATGCTGTGGCATCTGTAACTATAGCTTACTTGGATGTTGCCTAAGACCAAAACTCTATAGACATTTTCAATACAGGCCTAAACAGGCCATTCAACACATCAATCTGTACATTCGTAATTTCCAGCATTGAATATAAACATATGTTTTTGAATAAATCAAATTATTAGCATTGCATACATTTGGAGAATGGAACTATGGATAGTGCTAAAGCAATACAACAAGCCATTCAACCACTGGAAAACCAGGCATGTTCAATACATTTGTAAGGAACTATAGATATTTAAGTGCAGTATAAAAAGAGCTTTGTGGGTGGATGGAAATTTACACTTAGTCATTACCATACACATTTGACTAGCTTGTGCTAGTTCCCACTTAGCAATAACGTCAATGCTTGAGCTCCGCCAACTGTTTTTCTGTCAATTCACCGGCAGCACTCGTTGACACTTGATTTCGGAATAAATCCGTAATTTTTGAGAAATTTGATGCATCCCCCTCCAGCATCCCTTTCTTCTTCATTCTGGCCTTTTCGGCCCCTACTTTCTCCTTTCTCTTCTTGCCTTCCATGTGTAAAACAACAAGCAATCACGCAAATCCTTCGACTGTCAAAAATCCTGTACTTTTCCTCGAACTTGCTCGCTTTCTCTCTGTCTGACGTATGTCATGCCATTAGACGAGGGGCTGCTCATTTATCCCCCTACATTCCTGTAAAAAGACTTGACCTGCCATCGGTTCATTTGGTAAAAACAGAGTCATTGACTCTGGATAAACGCATTTCCCATTCCCAAGAGGCTTTGCTCCATTCTACATTAATGTAAGAACAAACAAACAAATTAAATTGCAGGTCGTTTTTTATTTGTGACCATGAAAGTTCTGTAACACCTGAATAAGAAGAATTAAATTAATATAGGCTACACAAAAATCTGTAGATTGATGGGAGAGATCAGAGATGAGTGTGCAGGGTAACCATGACTGAGATGCAGAGAGTGAGCAAGTGGTATAAATATTGGTTGGTCTTGAACTTCATTCTGATGTAGTTTATCTTAGATATTTTTTCGCGGAGAATTTAAACAATGTCAATAATTTCGATGAGCCCAAGGTCTGGCCGCATACATCTCACAGCTGCTCAGAATAATCTCAGCTGGTTCGCGCAACTTCATTGGCCAGCTGGCCAACCGGGAAAACTCTCTATTGTCAAGATTGCCACACCGCCCCTGCCTACTTCTCTGTATGGCTGAAAAAGTCAAAAGTAGACCAGAGGAGAAAAACAGCTCTATCATCACAGGTCCAGCTGCACAATTTTCTGAATATAAAGCCATAAATGCCAAACCACAGAGCCCTGCAGCCTTTTGGGCTCTTTCTCCTGCTGCTGAGAGTATTTTCTGTCAAGAGCCTATGTGAATTAAACCATGAAATGTTCACTTAACCCTGTGTTTTTAGGAATGGAGCACAACTTCAGAAAGATTGCCACCCTCAACCAGGGCACTCCTTACGATTACAACTCTGTCATGCAGTACCACAGGTGAGTGGCTTCTCTTCAGCTCTGCTGTGTGTTGAGACAGATGTGTGGGTTGTGTGTGCACAATGTGCTGTGGTTCATTCTAACATTTCTGTTTCCTGTTGTAGGTATGCCTTCTCTAGAAACAACCAGCCCACCATGGTCCCCATCCCTAACTCAAATGTGTCTTTTGGCAATGCTAAGGAGATGAGTCGCAATGACATTGCCAGGCTCAACACCCTCTACAAGTGCTGTAAGTGTCCACATGAGCACATTAGAACAAACTGTACATACACACACTCACACACACAGGCATACACACACTGCCAGCACTCTTTATTACACTTATTGTTTCTTTTTTCCTAATCCACCTTTGCTCACTTCACCATTACAGAGGAAGCCTGTTCAGATGTGCCGACAGACAGGTCAACAGGAGGATTGTCTGCATTGTGCTCACTGAACAACAGAAGCTGCAGACCTAAACTGATCAGCCTGACAGTCAATGATCGTACAATAAAGTTTCTTTGCTGAAACACAGCAGTCTCTTTTCCTTCTTTCACCACACCCTGATTTGTTTTCTCCAAAGGTTACAAAAACATTCCTTCAACCATTTATTTTTTCACAACAAGTAACTATTTGCTTTTCTAATATTTTAACACGTATGTGTTGTGAGGAACTTGAGTTGCTATATTGCTATGTTGCTATAGAGATGCTATAGTCACACTAATCAAAACGCATAACTTTTGCTGTGTTTACTCATGACGTCAACACAAGGGCCACGACAACTGAGGCTTTTGGAGTAAAATACTTTAGTTTCCCGATTGGGTCCTATAAGTCATTATGTGTCCTTCCCTGATTTGTCACGTCATTCAACATGGATAATCAATTACAGTTGTTGCTGACTTTGTTGTCTATGCTAGTATCTGTTTTGCAGTAATCACTCCAATATGTTGATATTCTTGCTTTGAGACGAATAAACGACACAAAATAAACTCTTTTAAAATGAAAACGTATTGGTGTGCATGTAGTGTGAACAGAATTAATATAACAAGGGAATAGCTAATGCATAAGACTCAGGTTAAACTGGAACCACCAAACAAAGGCTGGCCTCAGCTGCTCTCTTATGTGTGACAGTGCAGGAAGGCCCAGGTAATCTTCCCAACCCCTAGACCTAACCCTTTTAGTTGTTTTTCCTTCCACAAAGAAAAACAGGTAAGGAAGCGTACAATTAAAATAAAGAAAAAGGCAAGCAGTATGAGATGTAGCCAGTGGGTAACAGCCGGATCATCAACCAGACAGAGCAGGCAGCTGCAAATCAAACCAATGAAAAAAAATGCTTTTATTTTTAACAAATTCAGTTTACTGGCCAGTTTAGACGCGGAAAGGCCTTTGACAGGATCTGTTAGCCCTTTCTGTACTGAGTGCTACGGTGGCCCAGAGGTGTCAGGCCAAATACAAAAGCCACAACACAAATACCATAGCCACAACACGAATACAAAAGTCACAACACAAATACAAAAGCCACAACGGAAGTGACCCACAACGGAAGTGAACGGCAACAGATGTTGACAATGAGGCGGATTGTTGCTGGCATTTTAGCATCCGTGTGCTGGCCGTCTCCGGGCAACATTAGCCCCAGTTAGCACAACAATAGATCAGCTGGCTTTTCTCGCTTGTTGTGTCGTTCCGAGCCGGGGCTGCTCCCCGAGCTCTGTACAACCATACCACTGTACACGCATACAGAGACCGGACAATAAAGGACAGTGCTTGGAGAAAAGTCAGAGAGGAAGTTGGACTACCTGCTAAGTTATGAAAATATGTGTCTGTTACTTGATTACAGCGGTCTGTTGTACTTTACTATGAACCACAGTAGCACACTCACAGCTGAGTTTCCCCACATACTGACTTGTTGAGTTTACTCGCTTTGACTCAAAGGAGTCATTGTAGGAATAGTGATATTATTCACATAAATTGAGTTTATAGGGGAGACAGTGGCCCTCATTTATCAAATGAACGTACGGCAGAAAAACGTGCGTACGACCATTTCCACGCAAACTTCGGCATTTATTAATTTGGACGTGAGCGGAAGCTACAATCAGGGGCCTCATGTATGCACAAAAACGTGGCGTACGTAATTTTCCACGCCAACGTTCAGATGTATCAAAAGTGAAATGACCGTGGAAATGTGCGGTGCCCCACGCCAGCTTCATGGCTGGGCTACGCACATTTCTACAGCTATTGTTCCTTTGGCGACACTTAGAGGCTGCTGGGAAACTGTTAATTATGTGAAAACAATTAGTCCTCAGAGTACTGTGCACATCAGAGACACATTAATGGACAATTAACACACACGTGTTTGCAATCATATCGATGGATATAAAAGCATGCGCAAAGTGATGAAAAAATGGCATTAACAATGGCAGCCTTGGCCTTGTTAGAAGACATCGTAAATGGTAATATCAGACGTGAGAGGGTTTTTAGAGAACGGGAAGCTCTGTTGACAAATGACGACAACTGGCCCATGAGTCGTTTCAGGTTGCCGAGGCCAGTGTTACTGGAGCTGTGCGCAGAGCTGCGGCCGGCCCTAGAACGAAACACAGCCAGGAGCCCGGGGTTGTCCGTGCCCACACACGGACAATCCCGAGAAGCCACCCCAGGTGCTGACCACTCTGGGGTTTCTGGCAACAGGAGCCTTCCAGAGGGAACTGGGCGACCGTTCAGGGGTGTGCCAGTCCACTCTGAGCCGAGCCATGCCAGCTGTGTGGGACAGGATCATAAGAATGTTATCCAGGTACATCATATTCCCATACAATGCTGCTGAACAGGCCAACATTAAAGCGCAATTTGCAGCAAGAGCCGGTTTCCCTAATGTAATCAGAGCTATTGACTGCACACATGTTGCTATAAAAGCGCCATCACAGGATGAATTTGTTTTTGTCAACAGGAAACATTTTCATTAAATTAATGTCCAAATAATATGTGATGCACAAATGCAGCTCACCAACATCGTGGCAAGGTGGCCTGGTTCAACGCATGACTCGTTCATTCTTACCAATAGCATGGTTGGTAACAGGCTGGAGGCTGGCACGGTGCGCGATGGGTGGCTTCTCGGTGAGTAAATAATATATCCATTTAATTGCGCCCCGAATTTAAACCAGCACAATGCCCATTTGGGCATGTGCATTCAAATATGTGTATTTGTTTATCCCTGGTGAAAATAGAGCGGCAGAGCTATCTAACAAGCCCTTTATTGTCTCCTTGTGTTCAGCATTTGTGTCAATAAACGCGTGCGTAAAGTTGGAAATGTCACACTGCAGTAGCCACGGCGCACTTCTGCAGTCATTAATATAAGTGTGATCAGTCTTGTCAATCCTTGTAATGAAGTTGTTTTGTCCTTCTGTTTATTTCCCACTAACGGTAGCAAGTGAAGGACACATGAATGTAATTATTACACTCAATGGCCCTCATTTATCAATCTAGCGTGAAAACAGGTGCAGATCAGAGCGCAGAATTGGTCGTACGACAGGACACATATGGAGAGAATTGTGTTCCTTTATTATTGAATCAAATAGAATAGATTTGAAACCAAAAAAGAGATTTGAGAGCAAAAAAGAGTAAGTGGCAATCAAATGGTTTTTTTTTGAGATCGAAACAAAACAGGTTGCAATTAGGGCTGTAAAAGTTAACGCGTTAATAACGCGTTAACGCAACATCCTCTTAATGCCGTTAATTTTTTTAACGCGCGATTAACGCTCGGTATAAAAAAACAAAAAACAAAACGCGCATTGAAAGATTTACGGCCGTCAGTGGCACCTGTAGTCTTGATCCAGAGGGTGGCAGAAAGGGAATCAGAAGAAGAAGCAGCAGGGTTGGCGGTTCGGGAAAAACACGGTGGACTGAAAAGTGAGGAAATTGAGAAAGGACTTACCGTAAAATACCAAATAATAGCCGGGGGGTTTAGTTGTTTCAATCACTTAACAGACCAAAAGGCAATTTGGGACAGGCGTTTAATTCCTTCCTCACAATAATCCTGGATGAAAATGTCACAAACTTCTCCAGCTTCTCTGTGAATTCTCTGGCATCCTTCGGCAAGTGAAGTTGTTGCGGCGGAGGAAACGATTCAGCCAACCAGCACTCGCTGCAAACTCCTCATCTCTGCTGTCACTCACGGTGGCGTACATTTGTTTCATCATCACCCTGATCATTTTGTGGGACACTCTCTCATGGCGTGCCCGTTTGCTGATAACTCATCCCCGCATGTTTATCTCAGGCTCCTCTCCAGCCTTCTTCCTTCCTCCAGCAGGCAGCCTGGTCCTGTTGCTGTCCTCCTCGGACAGACGCTCAAGCTCCGTTTCTCTCACTCTCTTCTGGTCGACAGAGAAACATCTAGCGACTGCTTCTCCCGAGTTGTCCTCTGCATATTTTACGACAGAAAGTTTGAATTTCAAGTGGTACTTTTTATTGTTTTGCTGCACCGGAGCCAAGGTGATCATCAGTGTGATACTGACTGACAGAAAGCAGCACACTGCGTGAAAAAGGCGAAGAAGAAAAACGTGCAGTGTCAGTGGACAGGTCTTCTTCCTTAATTTTTTTTTAAATAAAAAATTAGACCCGACATTTATTTGGAACCGGCGGTTATTTACCAAAATATACATCTGCACCGGCGTTTAAAGGGACCCTGTGGTTAATTGAAACCCGGATATTATTTGGTCATTTATGGTATGAACGGCAAACTACTTTCAAAACAGCCAGATGGTTCGGTCGATAGGACAAAAGTTATCTGCATGTACTATCGACATGAAATGAGTTACCATCGAAGTACATTGAGTCTCAAATATCAGTTGCAAGCCAAACACACGGCAGATGCAGAGAGCCCCCCCGCCAAAAGCAGACAACAAAAAAGGCCTTTTATTTTCCTGCATGATTTGAAGTGTTGAAAAAAAAAATATATAATGCAAGCATATTTGCCCTTTCTTATGTTGTTAAAAGTATTAAGAACATTAAAAAAATACATCAAGGTACATTTAGAACAGAAAAAAATGTGCCAAAAAAATTGCGATTAATTTGCGATTAATCGCGAGTTAACTATGGACAAAATGCGATTAATCGCGATTAAAAAAATTAATCGTTTGACAGCCCTAGTTGCAATTAAAAAAAAAATATGAGAGAACATATTTCTTCAACTTCAATCAAAATAAAACTGCAAGCAGTGATGAACGGGCCCTCGCAGTCCGGGGCATGCTGCCATCGACGTGCGCTGCCGTCGGGCTTACCCGCACAACGCCTTCCGTTCAAGTTTTTCCTATGCTTTGGTGGGCTGTTCCTCCTGTCCGTGTTAAAGACTGTCTGAAAAGGCCGGAAAGCTGAATGCAGTATATTATTAGTGTTGGAATAAGCAGTACAATGGTCCACATAACATTAGCAGAGGCAAAGCATGCTAAACAGCATGATGGCTTTACATACTGACTGTTAACCACAGCTGTGATTTGTGTTGTTGACCCAAAGAAATCAGAAATCACTCGTTTCAAATCGCAGGGGAAGTCACTGCGTTATTCGCGAAAAAGTTGGGCAGAGTCACAACTACACACATCTTGTTTTGTGCCACATTGGCAGGGCAGACACAACACGCAAATGGCAATCTTAGCAAATTGGCTTATTTGAAAATTGTCTGCTGTGGCTTACTACCACTGACTTATCCGTTATGTGGCTCTAAACATTACCCTTCAATTATGCCATGTTGTAATATGCAATTTGGACAAAGCTACTTGCAAATGCATTGTTATAACTGTACATAAATGAGTGTAAGATAATGATTCACTTGCTTTCTTTCAAAAATGTATGTATGGCTCTCTATGAATGTCAAGCTTTTGATCTAATTTCTGCTTTGTTTGCTAGTTTTTATTCCATGAAGTGCATGCTGCCAAAATTTTAAGTTTCAATAAGATCTGATAAATATGAGGCTGACTTCCTGTAATGGAATGGATTTATTCAGAGGTTAATCAGAGGTTCCTAAACAAACAGAATACATGTGACTTGAAAGACAACAATGCCATCTAGTGGACGACTTGTATCACTTGCACCATACATTCATGTGCTTCTAATCAAAATTGACCGCTTCCTGTTGGACTGAGAGTATGGGTCTAAAGAGTTATTTGTGCGTCTTGCCATTACACACATGCATGCCAAATTTCATTCATGTACGTGCATGTAGGAAGCCCAAAGTGACTGAGATAAAACTTACTTCATGTGTCCAGTGGGTGGCGCTATGGATATGACACAGATCTATTCATGGCGACTCCCTCTAGATTCCTGAGAGATTTGGCTGAGATAGGAAATAGTATGAAGAAGTTATTAGGACTTGATGCTTCATGACGAAGAAGGCGGGCACCGCCACTGCCAGCAGGTATGACGTAGGATAAAGATTTTCCTAGCGTGTCTTTGGCATGGTCCGAGGAGTATACTGACTGACTGTGAAGTCTGTGGTGTCCAATCTGCAGGAGGAAGATGTGAAAGTATGATGTCGGGCAGTATTTCATAAAGGCCACCAAATTCAAAATGGACGATTTTGAAGGGATGTGTAGATGTATTCAGGGTGAGGCTGTCTACATTTATGAGGAATTTTGTGGAGATGGGGCATTGTTTATGGAAGTTATAAGGATTTGATGCTTGACAGCAAAGGGGAAAAATGGCGTCCGCCGTCACGCCCACCAGGTATGACACAGCTGAATGATTTCCATAACTTTTGTTCTTCAAGGCATGAAGATGATACTGATTGAATGTGAAGACTGGGGTGTATAAGCTCTAGGACAAGATAGTTTTCAAAGTAGGCATGAATTTGTCAAAAACGCCGCCACACATCAAAATGGCTGACTTCCTGTTGGACTGAGAGTATGGGTCCAAATGGGTTTTTTGTGCATCTGGTCATGATGAATGTGCGTACCAAATTTCGTCCATGTATGTGCAAGTAGGAGGCGGGGCATCACAATAGGGGTGCTACAGAGCCCGCAGGTCACGACCACACCCAATGATGACACAGATCTTTTCAGGGCAACTCCCTCTGCATTCCTAAGAGATTTGGCCGAGATAGGAAATTGTATGAAGAAGTTATGAGGAAATGATGCTTTACAGTGAAGGATTTGAATTGACCGCTCCACTGCGGCCAGCAGGTATGACGTAGCATAAAGATTTCCATAACTTTTCATCTTCAGGGTCAGAGGATGATACTGAGTAACTGTGAAGTCACTGGTGTTACGTCTGTAGGAGGAGATAATTTAAGTACGAAGATTGGCAATATTTCAAAATGGCGGCCAAAATCAAACTGGCCGACTAAATACTGATGCGGAGATTTGTTCGGGGAGACAGCCTCTACATTTATGAGCAGTTTGGTGTGGATAGGAAATTGTATGTTGAAGTTATAAATCCTTGATGCTTGACGGCGAGGGGAAAAAATGGTTTCCACCGTCCCGCCCACTAAAGTATGACGTAGCTGAAAGATTTCAATAATTTTTGTTCTTCAAGGCATGAAGATGATAATTGAGTTAATGGGAAGACTGTGGTGTTTAAGCTCTAGGACAAGATAGTTTTCAAAGTAGGCATGAATTGGACAAAAATGCCGCCACACATCAAAATGGCTGACTTCCTGTTGGACTGAGAGTATGGGCCCCCCAGACTTTTTTGTGCTTCTGCTCATGATGAATCTGCGTACTGAATTTCGTTTGTCTACGCGCATGTGGAAGCAGGAAAGAACATTAGGGGGCGCTACAGAGCCCGCAGGTCACGAGCACACCGAGTGACCTTGCAGGATCGTAATTTTCGCCGGATGTGGCGTATATTCCAAATTTGGTGAATTTTTGGGTATGTTCAGGCATCCAAAACTGCAGTCAAACTTGGAGAAGAAAATGTATTTCCTTCCAATTACAATAGGGACCTCGCAGGTCTACCTGCTCGGGCCCTAACTAATGTTTGTAGTAAAAACATACGACCATTTTGCTTATAAATCAGTCCTTTTTGCTTTCAAGTTAAATACCTTTGCTTGCAAATAAGTCCTCTTTGCTTGCAAGTTATAAAGTTTTGTTTGCAAATCAGTCCCCTTTGCTTGCAAGTTCTAAAGTTTTGCTTGCGAATTCAACTGTACTTGATGGGCGGGGCCTACGCTGGTGGATGAGAGAAGAGTTTCTATTGAGAGTGAGGAGTTGTCGTCATGGTACAAAGCCCCTCCCTCGATCTCGCGGGATCTTCCCCCTCTCCGCCATGATGGCAGGATGCCGGCGGCAAAACACAATTGTTTACGTGTGTTCTTAACTCTGTAGTAGTGGAGGTTTTTACAATTCCGCACTGTTTTACCATGCCTGGAAGTCACTGCTGCGTTAAATACTGATTCAGTACCTCACACGATTCATATGGAAAACATAGGAACAATGGGATACAGTTTAGGTTGCCGAAATGGACACAGCATAAGGAAAGCAAGTCCCTGACCTGACGAGTAGACGCCGGATTGCTTGGTTGGCTGCAATAAGAAGAAAGGACCTTACTTTCGATCGCACCCCCCAGTCGATGAGGGTGTGTTCTCTGCATTTTCACTCCGGTACATTCTCTAAAAATGTCTTTTTGCGAGTACAACGCTGTTTTCACCACCTGGGGGCTTGTAGATGGCCAAGTCCTGCACCCAGCCGCAGCAGAAAGTCTCGTAACTTTCCAAAGACTTGTGGCTTTTAAACTCCTGCATTGTGTAGTAACTTACACCAAAAACAAGGGAATTGACGATGTCCATGTATGTGCATGGAGGTAAATGATCCAGGTCTCTGTGCCATTGCGCTGCAGGGAGCTCGTATGGGTCGATATTTTGGATGTCCGAGAGCTTCTCCAAATACCGCTGTTATGCGCTTGGTGTGAGCTTGTTCCTGTAAGGTCCCTTTTCTTTCGCGTTATCTTTTTGCATTGCTTTACTTTCTTCCTTTTCTTTCTCATATTCGTAGATCCGTCTCTGTCCCGCCGAAATATTAAATGCGCAGAAATTAAAGAGCTCTGGACTGTTTAGTCGCGCCTCTGTGAAGTTCTGCAGGCGTTGCCCCTGACAACCGATAGCATCTCCTACCATCATGGCCGACCGGCTCAGACCCCGCCCAGATCAACCCAAATCAGCACGTGACTCCTCAATCTCAATTGGTTGGTTTGACCTGGCTCCAGCGCCAGCTACGTCTTGCGCATTCCCTTGTGCTGTGCTGCTTGGAGGCAAGCCTGTCGCTCTTGAAACGTTTCCCATAAGTAATGAATTGCACTATTTAGCGTTGGCTACAGCCTGCCGTACATTCACAATAACAACAACAACAACAACAACACAAGTAATGAATTATAGTGCCCTGCTGCTGCAAGCACACTGATTAGCAGCAACATGGTTGTCTCTGCTAGTCACGGCCTGAGCAGAGTAGCCTAATGAGGGAGTGAATTACAGGGAGGTGTATACAACGTAGGGCTGTGATTTAAACGTTTAGTGTTGCATGGTACTCACGTTGCCAAAACGCCACGGTTCCTACACAACACTACTCAGCCGGGGGATGGACGAACGAAGACCGCGGCAGCCCACAAACAACCACTATAAAGCAGCTAACATTGAAAATGAGTATAGTGGCACTGAGCTAGCAGTATAGCGGCGCAGCGCCGTTGTTCCACCGTCTGGGGAGAACCCTGACCGTGGATTACTAAACTACCGCTGAACATGGTGCCAGTTTCCACTGTGTAGCGGGCTGCCGCTACTCCTCCCGGCTCCCGTTCTCACTACAGCTGTTCTCATGTCAACAAACACACGTGGCGAATAATTTAACAAATTCATGCACATTACCAAACTCAGATTTATGTGTCTGTTATATTATGGAATGGATCTACAGATTCATTGGGAACACTACATTGATCTTCATTCGCTGTTGTTTTTTATTGACCATGACTTTTATTGTTATGCAATGTTACATAAATACTGTCAAAATAATACGTCCGTTTTTCTTTTAATGCCAGAATGGAAAACCAACAGCAGTCACAAGCTAGGGTAAGTCATTGCTTAATTTGTTTCTGTACAGCCTAAGTGACAGTAATGCATTTTACTGTAATGTACTGTAATATACTGATGTTTTGCACCCATGTAAATTGAC
Organism: Sparus aurata; assembly: GCF_900880675.1. NCBI lineage: Eukaryota > Metazoa > Chordata > Actinopteri > Spariformes > Sparidae > Sparus > Sparus aurata. The sequence goes on along the minus strand of NC_044190.1, from coordinate 1,693,236 downwards.
CACCTAAATGTGTAATTTAAATGCACATTTTCACGTTACATGTATTTTATCAGGATCAGTCTCTTCTCTCCATGTGGAGAGAACATGACCAAGTTAGGCTTTTAACACTGTACATTTTTACTACTTTTTCTACATTGTTTCTACTGTAGACATTATACTGTACCTGCAATTTCACCATTAATGGTATGGGATTATTCAGGTAAAATAAAGTACATTACTCTGGCTTTGCCATGATGGTAGCGCAATGATGGCGCTGCTGATTTAGGTTATGTGGTTTAATTTGTGTATCTGTATTATTTTCTCTGGTACTTGGATGTGGTGCATGTGGCTTGACAGTCGGCTTACTTTAAGTTGGAACTAATAACATTATTTTTCTAGCAAGTACATTGCCTAATTGCCTTTGTCATCAAGGCTTCTGTGCAACGCCTTTCATATACTGAAATTTCTCCCTCAAAAAGTATTTCATTTTAATGTAGTTGTCCAGTTTACTGGTGAAGACATTGCCCAGGATGACAAAGCTCGAGGACAGGTGGCTCCTTTTTAAAGCAGCAGGTACATAATTACTGTACTTAAAATGCAACTTCTTTTATGTTTGCTGTGTTAATACTGCAGAAAAAACATGAATACATGATGGTTTATGTCCTTATATTGTTTGTCATTTTAATAGGTGGAAATGGAGGGAGGAAACTTTCAGTTATTCCTTTAGAGGCTGAGGGCTACACTGGTCAATCATTGTGTTGCATCATTGTGTTGCAATCCTTGCAGCTAGCCTTTGGCATGAGGACAAACTCAGGAGCACTAGCAGGGAGAGGTTTATGGTCAAGTTCGTCCTGAAGAGGAACAATGTAAAGGACAAACTTCCCTCCCCATGAAGCACTTCTTAATATGGCCCCAGTGTAGCCCTCAGCCTCTAAAGGAATAACTGAAAGTTTCCTCCTTTCATTGTTATGTCCGTTCAGGACGAATTAATCTCTGTTCATTTGGTAATGCCTCGCTGCATGTTTAGTATGCAGCTGTTTTTGTATAAAATAGTTAACTTTCATTTTGATCGAAAGTAAAGAGAGTTGCGTGCATAAGCCTCTTGTTTACAACTCACAACACAAGCACCACCCGCTTATTGCATCTCGCGCGAAGCGCAGAACGTACACGCTACTGTGGACTAGGCAGCACGTCGAAGTGGTGTGTTCAACACCGCTTTTCTGCTGAACGGGTCAGACAAGAGGCAACGGAGCGGTCGGAGAGTAGTCGGATAAGACAGTTGGATGTCTGGGCGGTGTGTGGGGGGCTTAGGTGTGCATATGCATGGATCCAAGCACTTTTCCTTTATTCCTGTCCACGCCCCCATTTAAATATGCAAACTTATTTAAATAGGGCCTGCACCGGGGATTTCCCTCTCTGCACCATCAGATTCACACCATGAGTAAAGGGAAGCGCAACTTCACCTAGTCTGAGCTCGAAACTCTATTAAATGAAGTCGAGACGCTAAGATCTGTATTATTTAATAGCCTCTCGTCAGCAGGGGTAGATTGGCCATCGGGAGTACCGGGACTTTTCCTGGTGGGCCGGTCACTAATGGGCCGATGGACTAATCCATTAGTGATTAGTGGACGTTTTTTTGGTTTTTTTTGCTATGCCTCGCCTTGCCTTGTTAACTATTGTAACTCTCCCGGCCCAGGGAGAGAGACTTGCATGGCTCGGCCCACAGTGCTCAGCTGCAGACACAGCAGAGAGGTGAGGATTGGCCCAGTGGATGTCTGTCTAAAGAATACCTGCCCCAATGGCCCTATGGGAAGCTACAGAGGCCCAGGAGTCCCACCCACGCATGTTCTAGACCCCCCTTGTCCAATCACTTTTAATGATGAGGAGTCGATGATGAGAGAGAGCGAGAGAAAAAAAAACAACAACACACCAGCATACGAAAAACAAAAATGGAGAAAGAAAGTAAAAAACGCAAAGGCGGTGTGGAAAAATTGAGGGAACGGAAAAGAAAAGCTCTAGCAGCACAGGCCGCTAAAAGTAAAACAGTTCCGCAGATGTTTGCTGCAGGGGTCGGCCTGGCCAGGGCTAGCAGCACCGATGCTGCAGCTTCAGCAGCGGGTCCTTCATGTGAGTCTGACAGTGATTTTGAAGACAGTGAGGCTCCCATTACCACTGCCCTTATGGCGCAGGAGGAGGCTGAAAACACAAGTGTTGAGTAAGACTCTCCACCATGTGAAGGAGGTAGTGATACCATGGTAAGCAGGTATGTGCCCTCTAGAATGGTGTGGATAAACATTCATTAAAATAAATGGTTCAGAACGGTTGCTTAACTGTCTATGAACTTTACTTGACAAAATAAATAGCAAACTCTGGATGGTGTGTTACAACTAAATCTAGTTATCTAAAGTATTGGAAAACAATAACCATATTCATATAATATCCTGATTAACTGATTAGTTGCTTTTATTAACCACTTAAGCCCTATTTCATTCTTTCATCAAAGGATGCCACACAAAATTGCAGATCTACAAGCTTACAACTCACATGTTGCAATGTGATGTGTTTTGAGCATGTAGATCTGCTATTTTCACAGTTTTTGATCCTTTCTACCTATAATGACATCCCCCAAATCAGGTCACCAGTGTTTAAAGTGCCAACATACACCTTTCACCCACACTCCAATTTGGTCATGAAGGACATTGAACTAACAACTTAACAAATATGTATGCTTTACATATTTTTTTCAGTCAGTGTTTATGGTTTATTGACATTTCAACAGTTTTACAGCATTATACAGTTAAAATTAAGAAAACACTGATTAACTACTGTTACAATAAAACATCTGCATCCATACATCAGGGACGTGCACATGATTATAGAGGGGCAGGGGCTCAAAGTCAGAGAAGGCTCAAAGTCAGAGAATTAATTATTAATAACTAGGGCTGTCAAACGATTAATTTTTTTAATCGTGATTAATCGCATTTTGTCCATAGTTAACTCGCGATTAATCGCAAATTAATCGCAATTTTTTTGGCACATTTTTTTCTGTTCTAAATGTACCTTGATGTATTTTTTAATGTTCTTAATACTTTTAACATAAGAAAGGGCAAATATGGGGGGGGGGGGGGGCTCTCTGCATCTGCCCTGTGTTTGGCTTGCAAGTGATATTTGAGACTCAATGTACTTCGATGGTAAGTCATTTCATGTCGATAGTACATGCAGATAACTTTTGTCCTATCGACCGAACCATCTGGCAGTGTTTCGAAAGTAGTTTGCCGTTCATACCGTAAATGACCAAATAATATACGGGTTTCAATTATCCACAGGGTCCCTTTAAACGCCGGTGCAGATGTATATTTTGGTAAATAACCGCCGGTTCCAAATAAATGTCGGGTCTAATTTTTTATTTTTTTAAAAATTAAGGAAGAAGAGGTGTCCACTGACACTGCACGTTTTTCTTCTTCGCCTTTTTCACGCAGTGTGCTGCTTTCTGTCAGTCAGTATCACACTGATGATCGCCATGGCTCCGGTGCAGCAAAACAGTAAAAAGTACCACTTGAAATTCAAACTTTCTGTTAAAATATGCAGAGGAAAACTCGGGAGAAGCAGCCGCTAGATGTTTCTCTGTCGACCAGAAGAGAGTGAGAGAAACTGAGCTTCAGTGTCTGTCCGAGGAGGACAGCAGCAGGGCCAGGCTGCCTGCTGGAGGGAGGAAGAAGGCTAGCGAGGAGCCTGAGATAAACATGCGGGGATGAGTTATCAGCAAACGGGCACGCCACGAGAGAGTGTCCCGCAAAATGATCAGGGTGATGGAGAAACAAATGTCCACCACCGTGAGTGACAGCAGAGATGAGGAGTTTGCAGCGAGTGCTGGCTGAATCGTTTCCTCCGCCGCAACAACTTCACTTACAGGAGGATGCCAGAGAATTCACCGAGAAGCTGGAGAAGTTTGTAATGTTTTCATCTAGGATTATTGTGAGGAAGGAATTAAACGCCTGTCCCAAATTGCCTTTTGGTCTGTTAAGTGATTGAAACAACTAAACCCCCCGGCTATTATTTGGTATTTTACGGTAAGTCCTTTCTCAATTTCCTCACTTTTCAGTCCACCGTGTTTTTCCCGAACCGCCAACCCTGCTGCATCTTCTTCTGATTCCCTTTCTGCCACCCTCTGGATCAAGACTACAGGTGCCACTGACGGCCGCAAATCTTTCAATGCGCGTTTTGTTTTTTGTTTTTTTATACCGAGCGTTAATCGCGCGTTAAAAAAATTAACGGCGTTAAGAGGATGTTGCGTTAACGCGTTATTAACGCGTTAACTTTGACAGCCCTATTAATAACACAATATGTAGATTGACTTAAAATTAGTAAACAAAGTACTTATAGAAAGCTAAATACTTAGCTGTGTATCTTGTGTAGCTGTGAGTGATATAACTGCCATTTCTTTTATGTCAACAAAATATTGTCAACATGAGTTTATTCACATCATCATAATGCTGAGGTTTGGAAGGTTTTGAATTCTTAAAAAGCAATCAAACACTGGTTTATTATACGGCCATTTATTGGAGGGCAAGTTCAAACTAGAAATACAGGCTACACATCTAAAAATGTGACAAAACCAAGAAATTACCACTGTGACTGCTACTGTGGATGTTAGTAGGAACAACAATGTTTACAACAGCAAAGTCACAATAAACTCAATATCTGGAAGAAGTTTAATATGTGGCAGATAAACAGCCGACACAGACAGCTGTTAGATTAGATTATTAACTCTCATTAACAAGCAGTTAGCTTAACAAGCACAAATGGACACTCTTCTGAAATATGACTCTTATTTAAGCATGTTGAATAAGTGGAAGGCGACTTGTTAGCGCCACAAGGAAGTTATGTTAATGGATTGTTAATGGATGGAACTCACAAAGGTTCAAGTCGCTCCAATGTCACGTCTCATCTACGTGCGTGGTGGAGTACTGATGAGGCAGCGGTCTCTCTCTCTCTCTCTCTCTCTCTCTCTCTCTCTCTCTCTCTCTCTCTCTCTCTCTCTCTTTGTCTTCAAAATAAGAGCTTTACATTGCACCCCATTGGTGTTTAGAACTGGGTTCTTAGCGGGGGGCTTTTAATTTGAAAGTAGTGACCGTTCGTAGTGAGGGGCACAGCGGAGCCGCAGCGGACAGAGAAGCGGCTCTAAGCTCAACACACTCAACACCATATTACGAGGAAATGCGTATGGTAGATAACAGTGGCGTTTGTATACCGCCGTTTTTTTGACATCCCTTTGCACAACAGGAATTTATGTATTCATTAAAAAACACACAAAAAGGGCACTTTATAATACGAGGCAAAAAGGGCAGGGGCTCAAGCACCCTTTGGGCCTTATGTGTGCACGTGCCTGTTACTCATGATGCAGTACACAAATTACAAGTATTTCCTCTTATGTCATGCTTCATTGTACATTATGTTGAGCAGTACTGTCTTTATAAAAAAAATCAGTGTTTGTCCATTTTTCAGATCATTATACTATTGTTTTCCATAATTTAGCCAACTAGCCAAAGTTCTGATTGCATGCAGACTCATTATGTGCATGTAATCTTATTCAAACTTAACCTATTCCACAGTAGTTGCTTTACTCTTAAGATAATTATGTACACAGTCTTGTACCTTTGCTTTTTGTACCTTTGCTTTTTTCTTTCCAACATTTTGTTTGCGCGGAATTAAATGTTTTATGGTCACGATTCATCACCTAGCTGATTGGCTTGGTTCCAGGCCTAAAACTCTTTATATAAGGATTTTTTGAAACGTCAGTGGAGTAAATGAATGGCAAATTCTCTTCCGGAACCGGAAGCCGTTAAAAAAGTGGGCGGTCACTGTTGAGATCTATTCCTCTATTTTTCATCTCCAGGTTTGTAATAGGTGACAGGCCCAGTACATCATTCTCCTGTGGAGATGATCTCACCAGAGACCCCAAGCAGCCCAGTGAGCCCACCCATAGATTACTTCACCCGTCCCAACCCAGACACCCTTTCTCCAGTATCCTTCTTAAGAGCAAGGTTTATTTTATTTTATTCAAGGCTTCAGAATATAAAGGGATATTGTTTAGTATAGTGGTGTTATGAAGAGCTTGTGTGTTTGTATGTACATCAACGGGGCGAGTTGGCACAATATCTGCGTGCGGATTGTAGTGGGCTGGTCTGGACCATAAAGTCCAGGGCCAAATTTTTGTCCCAGTCCACCCCTGCTCGTCAGGGATAAACACAAAAAAAAAGAAATGTGAGTGTGAGTGGGAGCGTGTGTGTAAACAGTGAACGCTGTGGGGTCAGAGCAGTGCACACTCACTGAAATAAAAAAAGAAATGGTCCGACGTGAAGGTGAAGCGGAGGATTTCGGCCCACCACCGAAGCGTAACCGCAACGGGCGGGGGGACAGGAGTCAAATGAAGGAGGAATACAACATGTGAAATAGATTTAGTTTCCTTTGTTTATGCACCACTTGATTGAATCACTATTGCTTTTTTAAAAATAAATACATTATTAATAATGATAATAATAATAATAACAATAATAACAATATATAAGTGCTACCGTTATTGGGAAACAAACAGAAGGACAAAACAACTTCATTACAAGGATTGACAAGACTGATCACACTTGTATTGATTACTGCAGAAGTGCACCGTGGCTACTGCAGTGTGCCATTCCAACTTTACGTACGCGTTTATTGACACAAATACTGAACACAAGGAGACAATAAAGGGCTTGTTAGATAGCTCTGCCGCTCTATTTTCACCAGGGAAAAACAAATACACATATTTGAATGCACGTGCCCAAATGGGCATTGTGGTGGTTTACATTCGGGGCGCAATTAAACGGATAAACAGGGTTCGTACGGGTGCATGAAATCCTTAAAGGTGCTTGAATTTCAATGTTGTGTTTTCAAGGTCTGAAAAGTGCTTGACATTATAACTCTGTGTCTTGGCAACATTGGGATCAAACTGGATAGTTTGCTTATTACAAGGAGAAATAAAATCAGTGTGTGTGTGTATCATCACACATGCAGCCTGGTAGCAATAGAGAGGGATGGCCGAGGAAAAGGTGAATTTGATGCAATTTGGACTGATGACACATTCAATATTAATAAACTTTGATGCATAAGCCAACAGCTTATAAAAGTTTATGTCAAAAAAGAAAATTACCGGGTGCTCTCAGGTCTCTCTTTGTCCCGGTGCAAGTTTACCTGAAAAACGCCAAGTGGCTTCCCTTTTTTTGGATAAAACTTTGTGTTCTCCCTTAATTTCTAAAGTTTTTGCTATCATGAAACATCATTTTAGATGTTTACAGCATAATACAATGTACATAATTGTGATAAAAAGTAAAAAAAAAATTAATAATCATGACTATATATATTCCTGTAGATATGTATTTTACCTCAGTGATAAGGTGCTGGAAAATTTTGTAAATGACCCTTAAAAGTGCTTGAAAAGTGCTTGAATTTGACCTTGAAAATGTGTACGAACCCTGGATAAATTACTTACTCACCAAGAAGCCACCCATCGCGCACCATGCCAGCCTCCAGCCTGTTACCAGCCATGCTATTGGTAAGAATGAACGAGTCATGCGTTGAACCAGGCCACCTTGCCACGATGTTGGTGAGCTGCATTTGCACATCACATATTATTTGAACATTAATTGAATGAAATTGTTTCCTGTTGACAAAAACAAATTCATCCTGTGATGGCGCTTTTATAGCAACATGTGTGCAGTCAATAGCTCCGATTACATTAGGGAAACTGGCTCTTGCTGCAAATTGCGCTTTAATGTTGGCCTGTTCAACAGCATTGTATGGGAATTTGATGTACCTGGATGACATTCTTATGATCCCGTCCCACACAGCTGGCATGGCTCGGCTCAGAGTGGACTGGCACACTCCTGACCGGTCGGCCAGTTCCCTCTGGAAGGCTCCTGTTGCCAGAAACCCCAGAGGGGTCAGCACCTGTGTGGGCACGGACAACCCCTGGCTCCTGGCTGTGTTTCGTTCGTTCAGCTCTGCGCACAGCTCCAGTAACACTGGCCGCGGCAACCTAGAACGACTCATGAGCCAGTTATCGTCATTTGCCAACAGATCTTCCCGTTCTCTAAACACTCTCTCACATCTGATGTGACCATTTGTGATGTCTTCTAACAAGGCCAAGGCTGCCATTGTTACAGTTTTTATTGATTGCTTTGATGCAGCCGTCAACTCAAACTCCACATTTTCAAAACAGTTAACACACAGGCCGAAACAATGGCACTCATGGTCAAAATGACTCATTTTGTTTGCAAAAGGCTCTATCTGTGCCAAAACATTTAAAATATGCAACAAAAGCTAATTGTTATGATAAACAACAGAGGTTGAACCCAAATGCACGACTCGACTCGGGTGATTCTGTTCAAGGTGAGATTTATTGTGACCCAGTGAAAAGTACCACAGTGCAGGAGGGAATAATGGCGTGCTAGGAGGGGTCCCGGGTTCCCACGAGGAGTGCTGGTGGTGCTGGGTGAAAACGTGGTGATCTCCCCGGTAATGGTGGAGCCGCGTCTCAACGCGGTCTGCGTCTTGCTGGTCGGGAGCTTCCCTAAGATGGAGGTCGGATGGCTGCAGTGACCAGCAGTGGCAGGAGGAGACGAACAGGCGTGGGAGCAAGTAGGCAGACGAACTGGCAGGCAGGCATGGTTAACTGGGCAGAGGAATCAACAGGTTAGAGATGCTGCACAAGCGAGAAAACACACAAGAGATAACTAGAGGCCGGTGTCAAACTAGGTACCGCTCAGGCTGAGAGTATGAACTGGCGACGAGTGGTTGGAAATCCGGAGGTTATATGGAGAGGTTGATTAGTGGGATGAGATGCACCTGGCTCTACCTGCTGGAGAGAGAAGACCACGCCCATGCACAAACTGACTGGGAAGGGAAGAGATGAGGATCAAACATACACAGAGCAAACACAAAGGAGAGGAGGGGCTGCCATGATGTAGATCATGACACTAATTTTGCCTTCAATCAACACAACTTGCAAACAAGTGTATGAGCTCTTCCAATCAACCATTACACAGTGGACAACAAAATACAAAATACAGCACTAAGTGCGAATCGGTGCACCATTGCTTGTCATTGTGACCTATTACTCTACGTAGCTTTCATGCCAGTGCCATTTGTTGTCAAATTTGCCGTCTTGCAAAAAATTTAATCCAGAATCAGAAATGCTTTGATGCATTTTTTGATTCCATTGATTCTTTTTTTCGAACTGTGGCTGAAAACTGAAATACTGTAAATATTACACAAAATACATGGAAACCAAAATAAAATCTATTAGAGTATAAGAAAATAAGAAAGCTGGTAGTCTCATAGTTCACAAAACATTTCTGCAGCTTCACAGCAAGCATTTTCCTGAACAACTGACCTGTTTTAAAACATAGAAAAGAAGTTAAAGATATAAAATATTACAGTAAAGTATACCAATCTATTACTGTAGAGTATAAGAAATAGCCACTATTGATACTCAGTCTCTTCTGTCTTGATGATGGGGCCACATGGCCTGATCCACATCACATTCATTATCCTCTCTTGCAATGAACCAAGGGAAAAATCTTCTGCACCTATTTCTCACTCTCATCAGCCTTAGACCTCTTCAATCCATGTTGGCAAAGAACAACACAGCCGCTGCACTTTTTAAGGCCTGTAGACTAATTACTCTTAGAAGATTTGTGTTTAGGAGTGTCAAACAGGTGCTTTAGTGATTTCATACTGATGTAGGTAGTTTCTAATAGTTAGGAACAGATGGTTTCTGTTTGGTTACCATTGCTAAAACAATGGCGTTTGGACTGCTTGAATGACATCCGTGTTAACTGTTCTGCAAAAGGGTGGGGAAAATGTGTATATTCAATGAGAAAGGGTTAACACATTTGCAAGAGGTGTCTTGTGCTCTGCTGAGACAGTGATGATGAAAACCGAGTGGATTCCAGTTTGTTTAAACAGGTCAAAGCAATCAATAAAAACTGTAATTGTCCATTAATGTGTCTCTGATGTGTACATTACTCTGAGGACTAATTGTTTTCACATAATTAACAGTTTCCCAGCATCACCTCTAAGTGTCGCCAAAGGAACAATAGCTGTAGAAACGTGCGTAGGCCAGCCATGAAGCTGGCGTGGGGCACCGCACGGTCATTTCACTTTTGATACATCTGAACATTGGTGTGGAAAATGACGTACGCCATGTTTTTGTACGTACGCAACATTGGAAAACATGGCTTGTGATGTGGATGAGATGCTGTGGCCAGAACGAAACAGAGGAGGGCATGCTGCACAGTTTTTTTTTGTTTGTTTGTTTTTTACTGTAACTGTGTACAGTCACCGTTCTGAGTTCCGTTCCGTTTTCTTTTCCGCTTATCCGTGAGGGTCGCGGGATGTTGCCGCTTTTTCCCCCCTAAGGGGTTGCGGGGCTTACTGGGGCCAAATCCAGTTTCACTCTAGGGGCGTAGGCCAGGGTACACCCTGGATGAGTCGCCAGTTCATCGCAGGACCCTTACTGATGGCAGTGGCTGCCTTCACACAAGGTGCCAACTGCACATCAGGAGCAACTTTGGGGTTCAGTATCTTGCTCAAGGATACTTCGACATGTAGCTCAGTCCCGCCCTGGGGAGCCGGGATTCGAACCAGTGATCTTCTGATCACCAGTCAACCAGCTCTACCCACTGAGCTACAGCCGCCCTACCGTTCTGAGTATTATACTATATTCTGAGTATAAAAACAATATTCTCAAATATTTTACATCACACTTATGTATGTACTGACTGTAGTAAGTGTAACTGAACAAAAAAGGCCTAAGTCATTATGATGAATGAAGAAGAAGTGTTTTCCATTCATCATAGTGTTTTACACTGAGCACATCAGTGTTCGACTGGTTCCTATAAATGTCTATTCATATGATGGTTTGTGTGTGTCATTTGAAAACAAAATACCATTTTGAGAAGAAATAACATTGTTTTGAATGGAAAGTTTTGCGGAGAATTGAGGGGTATTGTCAACAGTGTGTGTGTTTGGTAACACTTTATTTGAATGGGGGTGAATAAGACTGTCATAACACTGTCATAATCGTGACATGACACCTGTCATGAACATTAATGAATACTTATGACAATTGTCGTTAAGTGTCATTCGGTAAATTATGTCACCTTTGATGCAAAGTTGACATTGTTTGAGATGTCTTTGTTATGACAACTTGACATAAGCCAAGACAACATACCCTGTCATAAACATGACACAGTAGACCTCACTGTCAAACTTTAAAAAACTATTTAGCTTTATATGATAACATGACATTAAACTGTCATATGTGGTTCATTTTGACATTAGCTGTCACAAGACCATTATGATTGTGTCCTAAACATTGTGCCTTTCATTATGATGTCATTAAGTATAACTACACTGCCAAATAAGTTTGTAACTGTCATATACAATTAGAACCTGTCATTAAGTGTAATTACATAGTTAAATCAGGTTATAACAGTGTCATGACTGCTTTCTATGAATTCAAGTAAAGTGGAACAATTTGAAGCTTTCATTAAGATGTCATGAAGTGTAATTACATAGTTAAATCAGGTTATAACAGTGTCATGACTGTTTTCTATGAATTCAAGTAAAGTGGAACAAATTGAACCTTTCATTAAGATGTCATGAAGTGTAATTACATAGTTAAATCAGGTTATAACAGTGTCATGACTGCTTTCTATGAATTCAAGTAAAGTGGAACAATTTGAACCTTTCATTAAGATGTCATGAAGTGTAATTACATAGTTAAATCAGGTTATAACAGTGTCATGACTGCTTTCTATGAATTCAAGTAAAGTGGAACAATTTGAACCTTTCATTAAGATGTCATGAAGTGTAATTACATAGTTAAATCAGGTTATAACAGTGTCATGACTGTTTTCTATGAATTCAAGTAAAGTGGAACAATTTGAACCTTTCATTAAGGTGTCATTAAGTGTAATTATACTGTCAAATGATTTAAATACCTTAACAAAAGCAACAGACAAGTCAAGAGATTTTTCCTTCATGTATTTCAACACAAAACATAAAAAAAACATTATTGTTGCATTACTGTTGCATTATTCGTATTATTTCTCCTCAAACAGAGGGTTCCAACATATACTTTGTATGTATAAACAGAATAACTTGTTTAACATAAACAAGTTCAATGAACAGTCTTAAGTGTATTTATACATTATTGGGAGGAGTTTTCCTCTTTTTTTCTTTGCTGTGATGGTTTCAGCCATCTCCTCTGTTATAGCCCCCCTACACCGCTCTGCAAATGCTGACATCTTCTCATCTCCTGGGAGCAGGTCCTTGAAGGTGTCTGGAAATGTGATCGCTAGCTCAGCAATTACAGCTGTTCTCGCAATTGTGTTGCGGTCAACATTAAGTTTGGCAAAGGCCTTTTTCATGGATCCAGACTTGTTGAATATGTGGAGGGCATTCTTGTAGTGGCGGATAACTCCATCCGTTGTGGTCACTTCACAAAACAACAGAAAAACAAACAAAAAAAGTCATCTTTTTTCAGGCATGCATTGGCATTGTTGATCTGGCACCCTATAGGTCCTGTAGTACTAGCAGATGAGAAAGGATCCTACTTATCATACTGCTGGTTTACTGTGCATCCTCCTTCTAGGCTGGTTATATTAGATTTAGCTCCTTAACTACCTGCCTCTGTGGGCAGCAATATCTTCCATCACCAGCATGGAAGGAGGACGCCAAGCAAGTAACGTCCTTTCTTACCTGCCTCAGAAGCTGTACCAAACATAACCAGCTTGGGTAGAGGATGCACAGTGATCCAACATGGTACAGTAAGTAGACTTTTTTCTTATCTGTTTCAGAGGCTAAATATCTAACAAAACCAGAGAAGACCACAGAATAACCTGTGGAGAACGAGAAAGCTGTAGAGATCTAAATCATTGATTTTTAGAGAGAATACTAAAATATAACATTAAAGTGGGACATGGATATAACATAGCAACTCTTAGGTCCCATCTAATTATTATTAACTAAGCCCATGGTGGTAGTACAAATATAAACCATAGAAGGGAGTTAAGTAACGGTCAACTTTAGGGTGGTTATAAAGATGATCAATACTTGTGCTTACTTCTTGAACGTCTGTGAGAAACAGGCTGTTTCTTGGACTTCTTGGTCTTCTTCTTTTTCTTTTTCTTCTTCTCCTCTTCTTCTGAGGATGATGAGAAGCTGGAATCTGAGGAGGAACAGGGAGACATCGAACTTGAAGATGAAGAAGTCTTTCCAGAGCCTGGGAGAAGGGGGGTGGGGGTGGGTGGACAAGCATAGAGGTGTATAAGGTAACAAAGCAAAAAAAGAATATACTTTTTTCAATGCAGGCTCACTCTTGGTACTGCCTAAAGTTTATTAAAGCAGACAACTGTACATGTCCTAAAACAGGCTTTGTTTTATTACAGATAATGGCTTTTAGTATTTTGTGCTGTAGAGTGATCCAGAGCTGCTTACTAGCAGGAGGAGAGCTCAGAGTTAATTTTTCAAACTTTTAGCAGCAGCAACAGTGAATGAACCGTCTGTGCGTGTGTCAGTTAGCATGTCAGTAGGGCAGCAGCTGCAGCATGCAGCGATGGCTCAGTCCATCTCAGTGGCTAACATTACTAGCTGGGCAAGGGTTTATATCACTTTATGCGTAGCAATGTCATCATCAGAGACCTACGTCAGGTCACGTGGGAAAACGTTTTTGGAAGGGCTTGGGAAAATAGTATTTCCAATCAAGTGGACATCCCAGGTGTGTTACAATGATGCAATAATTATTATTAATTGTAAATAATAAACTATCCTTGCACTCCAGAAAACCCAGCCTATTTCAATTTCTCCCCCATGACTTCCCTGAATATCTAGTACTGCATGAATAATGTTAATTGTAGTACATTTGTACCTTTTCCAGTAGATGCAGGCATGCTGGGTTGTCCCTTCATTTGGGAAAGTAGGAAGTCCTTGTCATTTTTCAGATCCCTGTTGGCCTCCTCCAGGTATTTAATGCAGTCCTCAAGGTGTTCAATCTTCTGTCGATCCATCTTGGCTTGTTGTTTAAGTTTGGCCAACTCCAACGCCCCTGTTGGAGACACTGGAACAGGGCCATTGATCATTCTACTTTATGTTTATTATTGAGGTCAGTGAATGGTGGTGGAGTACTGGAGTGCATTATGTTGAGCTGCGTTCCCTATATTTATGTCTAATTCTGTAACATACATTACGTTCATTGCACTCCAGTACACCAGCACAATACTCCCAATGCTCTTGTACATATAGTGTATGTAGAAAATGAGAACATTATAAATAGTATGTGCCACAATCAACCAAAGGACTATGAATAAACAGAGTGAACACAGGTTGGAAATCTGCTGCCAAAGTGACTAGTACAATTGCCAGATTTAACAACCACAGCCAAAACTTCTGCTGCAAAGCAATTTATTTATTTACTGTGATGGTGGGAGGAGTTCATTTCAAGCCCTGCTGGCAAAAGTAGTCAAAATGATAATTAAGAAAATAACTAGACTTACTTAGTTTCTTCGGGGAACATTTGACTGACTTCTTTTTCTTTGGTGGAATAGCGACCTCTTCCACATCTCGTGTCTCGTCCTCGTTCGCCTCCTCCCCGACTTGTAGCAGGGCTTCCTCAGCTTCCTCAGCCTTCCTCACCCCACTATGCGCCCTTTTGTTGAAACGGGTTTCCATCTAGCTACAGCTGTGTAAAGCAAAGAACACCAGCACCATGTCATGGCAGCTACAATAGTTGAGGCAACTTTGGCAAACGTAATGTTGTAGTTGTTTAGAATTAGCTAGATGAAAACTGGGGGGCAAACTATAGCCTGTAGGCTGCCATAAAATACTTGAACGTAAAGGCTAACTAACTAGCATTAATTGCTGAACTAACTTTACTTAAAACGCCAAAGACTGATGTCAATTTTATCATATTCTCCCCAAATATAATAAAATAAAATTGCCCAAATTACATATTTCACTTTAGCTTACCTGAAATAGCAAACTTTGAAAGTACTTTGTTTCCTTGATACTCTTCTGTTTCCATGCGTTGCACGGGGTTGCACTCCGGTCTGTGTCTGTCGCGCAGGCGCAGAGATCTATAACTGTCATTGGACAGTCAGGTAACGTTAACGTTACGTTACGCGCGCATTCAGATCAAAATCAAATTTGAACTACAACACTATTATCACTATTACAACAACAATATTGCCAAAGCATCAAGGAAGTGTGTATAATATACATATTTTTAACGAAAAACCCAAGGATGACATAAAAGTAAAAGTAAATTTGGTCACCACAATCATACCTCTGATTTCATAAACAGTGATGAAATACTAACAAATATGTTTCAGATATTTTGTACTGCATAGAGTGTATTTTCTTTTTTTAATATAAAAATAAAACACACTTGTGGACGTCTTTCACAAGCTTATTTCTGCTGACTGTTTTCATGAATGAAGATGACATTTCCCTGCAGACACACATGGGGGCGCTGTTCTGTCTGGTCAGTGAAGCGTGTATTGTCTTACAAAAGAGCGACGAGGAAGACGAAGTGACGTGGTTCTCAACCGTTTAGGTGAGACCGCGACACACGCAACCAGATGAGGCGGGTGAACAGTTGATGCAATGGCGCTAATGGAAGAACTTTTAAAAACTATTAGGCGCTCAGATACAAAGAAGAACAAAAGAAGAATAATTAGATGGATGCAGAAACGTGGTATCATGAAGAGGACGATGAAGTGCGCAAAATGCAATCGAAGGATGCATCTGGTGACATGCCATGTCAAGGATGGGCTGTGGTGGTAAGCAGAAGCTAACTCTAACTTTCTAATCTAGCTATATTATCGTTTGTTATTTAAGAACAGTTATTAGCCATCAAGACAGACAACATAGCAGCAAGTAGTAACATTTGGGTGTAACGTTATAATTGGATCATGTCATATTAAAGAGCCAGAAGTCTGAAATTAGCCCTAACTTCAGTAGCATTAATATTATAAAACTTTTGGAAATCACTACAATATGTTCTAGTTATCCCGTATCCAGTGGCGGCCTTAGGCATATAGGGGCCCGTTTCAATATTACATATGAGGCCCTATCCCATAAAACATTTAATTACCGATATGTTTGCGCCCATGCGTCTCTGATGTATTGAAACCTGAAAGGATGCAGTTGCCTAAACTCATCATGCCTCCCAGCGAAGCGCATGTTCTTAAAACGATACATTGTGACCAAGTGTTAAAATCTCTATAGGGCAAGAAACCAGAAATGGGCAGGGGAAAAAAACGAGGATTGAAGTTGGTTTTCAACAAAATGCAAATGCGTTTTTCATTTTTATGTGCATTTTAAGACACGAAGCTGCAAAAGTGTCTGCACGAACAGGTATCTTATTACAATCCAAAACTATAACACCTATAACAATCATGAACTTGAAAATTGGCAACAAAAGTCATCGGGAGTACCAGGATTTTTCCCGGTGGGCCGATCAATAACGGGCCGATGGACGGCCGTTTTTTATTTCTTATTTATTTATTCGTTTATTTATTTCTGCTGCGCCTTGACGTTTCTCTGTCGACCCCAAGAGAGTGAGAGATTGGCGAAAAATCAAACTGAGCTTCAGCGTCTGTCCGAGGACAGCAACAGGACCAGGCTGCCTGCTGGAGGCAGGAAGAAGTCTAGCGAGGAGCCTGAGATAAACATGCGGGGATGAGTTATCAGCAAACGGGCACGCCACGAGAGAGTGTCCCGCAAAATGATCAGGGTGATGGAGAAACAAATGTCCGCCACCGTGAGTGACAGCAGAGATGAGGAGTTTGCAGCGAGTGCTGGTTGGCTGAATCGTTTCCTCCGCCGCAACAACTTCACTTGCAGAAGGATGCCAGAGAATTCACAGAGAAGCTGGAGAAGTTTGTGACATTTTATCCCAGATTTTTGAGAGGAAGGAATTAAACTCCTGTCCCAAATTGCCAACTGGTCCCAAATAAACTCACCGGCTATTATTTGGTATTGTACGGTATGATAACTCTCCCGGCCCGGTGAGAGAGACATGCATCAAAGTGCTCAGCTGCAGACACAGCAGAGAGGTGACGAGACTCATCATGACTGACAGGCATCAAGGCCACTCAGCGTTACCTTACCGACCCGCCCCCAGATATTTCATTCACAAAAACAGGGCCTGTGGCAATTCTGGACAGCTGTTTTTTTTTTTGTTTTTTTTTTTTTTTTTGTTTTCCTTTTCTTCCTTCATGCAGCAGCACCGCTTGCACCGCAGATACTTACATCACTGTCTGCAGGACCGGCCAGTATTTTCCTGTACCGGCACAGCGGTGACAGCAGCCGATACCTCGCGCACGAGCTCCTCAGTGGGTGCTCGAGCACCGGAGCACCCACGGGATCGGCGCAGCTATACCCTCGGCTGCCGGGCCCGTTTCATTTTTTTTTTTGTGGGCAGCGGGGCTCCCCAGGCTGCCGGGGCCCGTTTCAATTGAAACGGATGAAACATAGGTAAGGCCGCCTATGCCCGTATCATATGCAGCGCCGTCGTATAGGGGGGAAAGGTGATGACAATTCTAAGGGCCCACAGCCCGCTATAGGGCCCACACACAGCCCCCAGTAGCCTCTATGACAAAATGGTTATGCATACACTGAACTAATATATATTCATACGAATGAATATGAATTAAAACAAAGAAACAGTCATATAATATTCTAATTTTAATTATTTCAATAACCCCCTTGGTCCCTTCTTAAAAAATGGTTTGGTCCACACCGCGGTTCGTTCTTCCCATGGTTCTTCCTCATCGGAATTAAGTGAGCGCGAGCGAACTCCAGCAGGGTTGGATGCCCACCAAAAAGCACAAGTCCGGACACCAGAAGAGAGTTGAGAAGGAGGCCAGGAGTAGGAGCAGCAGAGCAGGGGCCCAGGACATCAACAACTTATTTTCTAAGAATGGTGAGAGTAAAACTACCGAGGGCGGCTGAAACAATTAGCCTACTTGTTCATTAATTTAATGTCTGTAACATTACCTTTGACGGGGCGCAGGCTGGAGCCTACGTTAGCTGTCATCTGGCCGCGCTACACTCTGGACAAGTCGCCAGTTCATTGTAGAGCAACGGTTCCTAGAGTAACTATAACTGAATGTTATTAGGGGCTACTACAGTGACTGTGTGTTTCACACATATCACTGTCGGACAGTGCTCCAGTATGCGCCCATTCAGAGGAGTGGGTAACGGCTGCGGCCGGCTGCAATACAGACGTCTGCGGCGGGAGGCGGGGCTGGACCGTCCAGCCGGTCCAGCCCCGCCTCCCGCCGCCGGCTGGACGGTCAAGCCCCGCCCTCACGGAACCACCCCCGCGAAACTGAAGAAAGAAGAAATTCTGTTGGCAAGTTATGTCAAGTTATGTCGGTGAGTGAAATTACGTTGCTACAATAAATGCAATAAATGAACAACTTTATTCACATCTCACGGCGCTTTTGTTGGTGTATATTGTTGTTTAACGTTTGGGTATTTTGGCATTTTAATGGTCAGCATTCAGCATGTGTGATATCCTACGCGAAGGTAGCGTTAGCATTAGCGTTGTTGTAATTTATACAGCTCTGTGTGTGTGTGTGTGTGTGTGTGTGTGAGAGAGAGAGAGAGAGAGAGAGAGCGAGAGAGAGATATCCTACGCGACGGTAGCTTGAGCATTTTAGCCTTGGCGGAAGCAGGGAGTAACGGTCACTATGGGACCTTAACTCGGAAAAAGTCTCCATGTAAGTGAACGGGAGTCAAAGTTTTATTTCGTGATCCGATTGAATTGTGCCATGAGAAAAAACCTATACCTGTTTAAAACATCACGTTTCACGCCGAGAAATCAGCAGTTTGTTGTAAAACTATTGTAAAATAAAATTCAGAAGAATCCGTAACCAGAAAGACTACTAGTCATGTAGGTGACGTCACACACCAAATGCCGCCCTTTCCCGTGTCAGTTGGTGACGTATTTTTT
Organism: Sparus aurata; assembly: GCF_900880675.1. NCBI lineage: Eukaryota > Metazoa > Chordata > Actinopteri > Spariformes > Sparidae > Sparus > Sparus aurata. Next base: position 1,674,197 of record NC_044190.1, on the reverse strand, counting down.
GTGGGACACCAGATTTGTAGTCCGTAGAGCGGTCTTCACACAAAATACATTCTTCCGTTGCCGCTTTACGACAAACTGCTGATTTCTCGGCGTGAAATGTGATGTTTTAAACACGTAGAGGTCATATTTTTTTCTCATGGCACAATTCAATCGGATCACGAAATAAAAATTTGATTCCCGTTCACTTACATAGAGGCTGTGTCCAAATTCAGGGGCACCATCCTTCGGAGTGCGTATTTGAAGTGCAATTACGTCACTAAGCCGCGCGAAGCCTGTCCAAATTCAAAGTGTACTCCAAATGCTCCCCACAAATGCCTCCTTCTTTTGCCTGTTCCTGGAGGACACACCGCTACTATCCTTCGCGGCTACAAATTGCCCAAGATTCATTGCGCGCCTAAAGAGAATAAATAAATAAATAAATAATGGCGACCTCAAGTGGCGCAGATCTCTTATTCAAATGTAAGTATTGGGTCTATACTCCGTTTTTAGTCATTTGAGTGTCAAACGCCAGATATGTTAAACTTCAAGGGACCTTAAAACCTCAAAATATCAGTTAAAATACGTTGGTAATGCTCAACTTAATGCCTTTTACTTCCAACCATTAGACGTTCAGAGGTTGACTTATATCGTATATCGTATTGTGACTGCGGAGATGTTATAGACTCGTTTTACTTCATGTGCATAAATGGACCAAGATGAACAGATTTAGATCAGGCTGTGATCCGTGTAAAGTCTAGTTAAACGTTGGAATAAAGAGCTATGTTTATGATTATTATCCTTATGATTATATTATTTTGCTGTATTAGAACTCTTTGGTGTGTTTCACATTTCATCGTGTTTTAGGGAGTAAACAGAGAAGCTTCATCACTGTCCGAAGTCAGAACAACATTTGTTCACAGGGCGAAACATTCCGCCGGCTGAATGGGAGTACGGCTATAATATATAATAATAAATGATAAAAATCTTTGCATCCCTGTGTTAATGTGATCTTGAGTTTACCTTTTCTCTTGCTTCGAGGAGGGAGGATGAAGAAGGACATGAGGCTGCAGAGAGGATGGAGAGGCTCTTCTCTGCTCCAGAGGACAATCCTTACATTATTTCTGTTATTTAGTTAAATGTATGAGTTATTTTAAATTATTTGTTCATAATTGTTCATTTTATATAATTCATGAAATAAAATATTGTTTTATTGTACACATTGTCTATTCCATTCGGTATTTAAAGCTTAAGTACAATTTATAACAGCAAACGGCATCAAGTGCTACTTTTCAGGGACAACAAGGGATTGAATGTTTTCTTTTATTATTAAGGTCTTAACATTTACAACTATTTACAAAATTACAGCATAAATAACTATTTACAGATTATTATTAACTATTAACAAAAATAATAATTATTAAAACAATATTAAAACAGTAACAGATGATGGACAGTAACAGGCTGAGCAGGAGTCCCTGCAGTGCTGCTGGGCTGGATGGTGTCAGTGGGACATCATCTGGGTCGGTACTCAGGGTGTTTGGGGGTCCAGTCTCCTCTGTCCACCACATCGTCCATCAACTGGGTCTGCAGTTCTGACTCCATCCACGGCTGCCATGTCACTAAGAATGTTTTAAGAAAGAGGCAAGAATTATAATTTCATACTCTAATTATAATAATAATAATCATAATAAATTACAACAAACAAAACTATCTACCTAACATTTTAAATACAATGCCTTTAAAATATAAATTAAAACCATATGTGGCGATCAGCAGTTTACATGTCAGCATTAACGTAATGTATCGGTATGTTAATAAGCCCATACTGTTAGCTAGCTAATAATGATAATAATGATAACATTACTGTGGGTTCAATAACAGGTTTACCTCTCCACGGTCTTCTCAGCCCGAGATAAACCAGAGCCGCTTCTACTCTTCCTCCACAAGCACGAGGATTAAAAGGAAATCAGGAATTCCTGAAGCTTCCTGAAGAAATGCAGCGAAGGGTAGACCGTCCAATTTCACAACAGGCTGACGCTGCCTGCAGGTCTCTCTGAAGGACCCTGCCTTTGCTGGCGGCGAAGGACGGGTCCTTGAAGGATGCTGCCCCTGAATTTGGACACAGCCAGAGACTTTTTCCGAGTTGAGGTCTCATGGCGACGTTACTTCCTGCTTCCGCTTAGGCTCTCTATTTTAATTTAGCTGTGTGTTTGTGTTTGTGTGTGTGTGTGTGTGTGTGTGTGTGTGTGCTGTATAACGTTATATCGAACGTGACAAAGTCTTATGAGGTAGCAAAAATAATAGAAAAAGTTAAATTGTTGTAACGTTTGGGTATTTTGGCGGTTTAGTGGTCAGCATTCAGCATGTGTGATAATTTAGCTGTGTGTGTGCGTGCGTGTGTGTGTATGTAAGATTATATCGAAAGTGACGAATGTGGCAAAGTCTTATGAGATAGCAAAAATAATAGAAAGTTATCTAACGTTGAAATGTTGAATGAATTAACATGAATGTAAAATAATATTAATGCTAATAGGCCTTGTGTATCTTGAATCTAATGGTCAATTGTTCTTCTGTTTTTGTTCAGCATCCCACCTATTTCCTGGTCAGCGAGGAGCCAGTTTTTCCCTCAAGAGAGGCATATGACTGTCCCTGTTGTCCATTTCGGACAAGAAAACATCACACTATTAATTACCATGTCAGGAACCATTTAGATGCAGCAGTCCGCCATGGAGGTATTGACAGCCTCACACAAGTACAGTATGTGCTTCTGTAGACCACATAAAGATGTGGTCTACAGAAGCACATACTGTACTTGTGTGAGGCTGTCAATAACTAATGTAATAAATATTTTGTCTTGCAGAATACCTTATCTGCAAATGCAGCTACAAATGCAGAGACGCTCACCACTTCCACTGCCTCACCTGTGATAAAACCGTCATAAGGAGAAATCAGTTCATTGCACACATAAAAGTCTGTACTATAAGATCTGTTCCCAAGAGCCAAAAAACAGCCAGTGTTACTCAAAACCCTGTAGCAGCCAGTGTTACCCAGAGCCCTGTAGCAGCCACTGTTACCCAGAGCCCTGTAGCAGCCACTGTTACTGAGAGCCCTGTAGCAGCCACTGTTACCCAGAGCCCTGTAGCAGCCAGTGTCACTGAGAGCCCCGTAGCAGCCACTGTTACTGAGAGCCCTGTAGCAGCCACTGTTACTCAGAGCCCTGTAGCAGCCACTGTTACCCAGAGCCCTGTAGCAGCCACTGTTACTGAGAGCCCTGTAGCAGCCACTGTTACCCAGAGCCCTGTAGCAGCCACTGTCACTGAGAGCCCCGTAGCAGCCACTGTTACTCAGAGCCCTGTAGCAGCCACTGTTACTGAGAGCCCTGTAGCAGCCACTGTTACTCAGAGCCCTGTAGCAGCCACTGTCACTGAGAGCCCCGTAGCAGCCACTGTTACCCAGAGCCCTGTAGCAGCCACTGTTACTGAGAGCCCTGTAGCAGCCACTGTTACCCAGAGCCCTGTAGCAGCCAGTGTCACTGAGAGCCCCGTAGCAGCCACTGTTACTCAGAGCCCTGTAGCAGCCACTGTTACTGAGAGCCCTGTAGCAGCCACTGTTACTCAGAGCCCTGTAGCAGCCACTGTCACTGAGAGCCCCGTAGCAGCCACTGTTACCCAGAGCCCTGTAGCAGCCACTGTTACTCAGAGCCCCGTAGCAGCCACTGTTACTGAGAGCCCTGTAGCAGCCACTGTCACTGAGAGCCCTGTAGCAGCCACTGTCACTGAGAGCCCCGAAGCAGCCACTGTTACTCAGAGCCCCGTAGCAGCCACTGTTACTGAGAGGCCCGTAGCAGCCACTGTTACTGAGAGCCCTGTAGCAGCCACTGTTACTGAGAGCCCTGTAGCAGCCACTGGTACTGAGAGCCCTGTAGCAGCCACTGGTACTGAGAGCCCCGTAGCAGCCACTGTTACTCAGAGCCCCGTAGCAGCCCCAGCCCCCACTGCTCAGCCACAAATGCATGTGCGTAGACAACAGAAGGTTAAGATTAAGTGTGTACAATGGGACTTCCGGTGGGCTTAGACCAAGATGGCGGCGTGATTTGATTGCTCCACACAGCCTCATAGAATTTAATATAATTCCCCGAGTTACATTTACTAGTTCAACAGTAATCATGTCAAAACCCGCGTCGAATAAGGAGAGCGATATCTTCAGGCGTGCAAGAAGTTCACAAAAGCAGAAAAGTGAGCCAACTATCGGGAACGAGGAGCAGGCTAGTATGGACCAAGCTAGCATAACAGCCATATTAACAGAGCTACAGTCACTCCGGGCGGAGTTCAGTGGATTTGGCTCCAAATTGGACGAAATAGACGGACGGCTCTGCAAGATGGCTAACTCCGTTGAGGCTCTAGAAAATAACATGAATGAGGTGAAGCGGGACGTGGCATCCAATATTGCACGGATGGAGGAAGCCGAAACACGCATCATGTCAACAGAAGAGAAGTTGGAGACCAGCATGGCGGAGTTCAGTAAAGCTTCAGGACGGATCATATACCTTGAATCCAAAGTCGAAGACATGGAAAATCGCAGTCGGAGAAAGAATTTACGTATGTTTGGACTCAGAGAGGGAGAAGAGGGAAGCCGACAACTGTTGGATTACGTGCAAGAGATGTTGCCGAGCTGGCTGGGTACAGATAAATCCATCGCGTTGGAAAGGGCTCACCGTACGCTGGGCCCGGCAAAACCGAACCAAGACAGAGCAGTCCTCATACGTTTTCTTAAGTTCCAGGACCGGGAATTTGTTTTCCGCAGCTCCAAAGTTCGTGACATCAAGCACAATGGAAACAAACTCTCCTTCGCCCAGGACTTCTCCGCTGAGACGATGAGGCAGAGACGTGAATTCAATGCTGTCAAGAAGCTGTTGATCGATGCCGGCTCCTTCCGAGGGTTTCAACAAAATCCATGCAGAATAAGGGTACTCCATAATGGTAAGATTCACCTCTTTTCGTCGCCGGAGGATGCGGAGAAATTTCATCGCGGACTCTGAAGTGACTGCATGGGTTTGTTTACAAACAGAGAATCAGCTGATGCCTGTTTAAGTTGCAGTGCACTAAATAATGTCGAAGAGGTTGGTACTCTCGTGTTCGCGAGTGGATAATAGATATGGTGCACGATGGTATAATAATTTAATTTGATTTAACCCAATTATTTCCACAAATTAAGATTCGATTTTAAACTATATTACATGTCGGGTTAATCAGCTGGTGTGTTCTGTGTTCTGGTCATTACTGTAAAGGTTGAAGAAAAGGACTTGAGAAGTTTGGACTATATGTTCTGTCCAATGTTATGTTAAATATTGTATAAAAGGCCTAGAAGTTTTATGTTTACTGTTACTTGCCTGAGGCTTAAGTTCAACAAATGCATGACAATTCTGGGCACAATGCTTGAAAGGAAAGTGCTATTTTGAATTTGTTTTTATTTATGTATTTTACTTATTTTTAAGAAAAAAGGAAAGGTTTTAGTTAATTTCTTTTAACTACAGAATGAAGAAAGAACTGATTTTGTTGTCTGTTTACTATCATTGTTATTATTAAGTAACTCTGCTCTTGTTGGTGGACATGTTCAGTTGCAATAGCCATTCAGTTAGGGGTATTATTTTGTGATTTTTCCGACTACGTGGTTTGTGGACATCATTCATGGTCTGCCTGGGATGGGTTTACTGGTGAAGCTGCTCCTCAGTTATGTGGATCAGCATTAAGTCCTACGACTGTTACAGGTTTTGGAGGGAGATGAAGGAGAGGAGGGTTCAGGGGTTCACGTTGTTGTGGGAGGATGTTGTTAGAGTCTTCCAAGTATGGGTATATGTTTGTTTGTTTTGTTTCTTTTCTTTTTTTGCAGCAGCAGCAGCCTCGTTTTTCTCTTTTCTTTTGTATAAATACATATGTATCATGACTAACTCCTCTAACATAAAGATAACGAGTTGGAATGTCAGGGGGCTTAGGAAAATAACAAAATTAAAACAAGTTATGAGTAGGATTAGACATCTCAAGTCTAAAATCATATTTTTGCAGGAAACCCACCTGACATTTGCAGACTTAAAGCGAGTACAGAGCAGATGGCCTGGCCAAGTAATACATGCATGCTATAATAATTATGCAAGGGGAGTGCTTATCCTCATTCACCGGACGATACCATTGCAGATTGTTAAAACTATTCAAGATCCAGGTGGAAGATATGTTATCGTCCAATGCAATATCCTATCAATGACATGGAACTTAGTGAGTATCTATGGTCCCAATGAAGATAACCCCAGTTTCTTTAAGAATATCTTTCTTGAATTGTCTACTATGAACGGATTTTTTCTCTTAGGGGGGGACTTCAATTGTGCTTTAAATCCAACAATAGATCGTTCAACGGGCCGTGACACGGGTAAAACTCAAACTAGAGAATCACTGAAGCAGTTTATAGAGGACCTTAATCTAGTGGATGTTTGGAGAGAACGGAATCTTGATAAAAAGCATTATTCCTGTTATTCAAGTACATTTAAATCACATTCCCGTATCGATTATTTCATTGTTTCTAGAGAACTCTTACCAAAGATTAGCGAATGTTGGTATAATGGTATTGTGATAAGTGACCATGCGGCTGTATCACTTAAAATCCAAACCAACAAAATTGTCCACAGCCCACCTAATTGGAGATTCCAGGCAAGATGGCTGCAAGACCAAGTTTTTGTGGATACTATTGGTTCTAAAATTAACAGCTTCTTTGCACTAAATACTGATTAAAATAGTGCTTGTATCAGATGGGAAGCATTTAAAGCATTTATCAGGGGAGAGATTATTAGTTATACCAGCTATAAAACAAAACATTACAAAATGGAAATGGGAAATTTGGAAAATCAAATAGAAATATTGGAAAATGACGTATATGCAAAAGATGACCCTCTTAAACAAAAGGAATTGATTATATTGAGATCTAAATATAATAAAATGTCCACAGATGAAAGCGCCAAAAGTTTAATGTGGTTGAAACAAGGTTATCATGATCAAGGAGAGAAGGCTGGAAAACTTTTAGCCTGGAGAATAAAAAAACAACAAACTGATCGAGCAATTAATAGTATTAGGACACCACAAGGGACCCTAACAATAGACCCGCTAGAAATAAATACATGTTTCAGAGATTTTTACGAATCCCTATATAAATCAGAATGCAACCAAGCCTTGGATGCACAGGAAACGTTTCTTGATCAGCTTCAGTTTCAGTCATTATCTGATGACGTAAAAATTGAGTTGGATAGGAGTATTACAACTGAGGAGCTGTCAGAAACAATCCAAAATATGAATAGCGGTAAGGCACCTGGGCCTGATGGCTTGCCTATAGAATTTTATAAAGCATTTAAAAATAAATTGGTAGAGCCGCTTCTAAATATGTTTAAAGAATGCTTCCAGGAAGGAACTCTTCCACCCACTATGAGACTAGCTGTGATAACCCTCATCCAAAAACCAGGCAAGCCATCCACAGAGTGCTCGTCATTTAGGCCAATCAGTCTGATGTGTAACGATACTAAAATACTTTGTAAAACGCTAGCAAGAAGATTAGATCCACATCTTCCTAAACTTATACATAACGATCAGAATGGGTTTGTACGAAATCGTCAAGGTTTCCATAACATCAGAAGAGTCCTTAATATATTACATGAAAAAGCTGGTGATAAAGATACAGCGTTACTCTCATTAGATGCCCAACAGGCATTTGACAGAATAGAATGGCGCTATCTTTTTAAATCGCTACCACGATTCGGATTTGGAGAGAGATTCCTTAGATGGATTCATGTTCTCTACACAAATCCAGTGGCAGAGATTCTGACCAATAGTGTTGTCTCAAAACCATTCAACTTACAACGTTCAACCCGACAAGGCTGTCCACTATCACCAATGTTATTTACTTTAGCTATCGAACCTCTCGCTGTGGCCATCAGGGTCAATGATGGCCTCGCGGGCATCCAGATTGGTGAACAAGAACATAGGATAGCTTTGTATGCCGATGACGTCATTCTTTTTCTGACCAGGCTTAAGGATAGTATTCCAAATGTAATAACATTAATACAAAAATTTGGAGAGTTCTCTGGATATAAAATAAATTTCTCTAAGTCATCATTATTATTTCTAAATAAAAATGAACGCTTGACACCAATTGTACAGACACCGTTTACAAATGCAGAAAATGGTTTTACTTATTTAGGTGTTAAAATTACACCTGAAATCAAAACTATTGTATCCTCAAATTATGACTCACTAACAGAAAATATAAAAAATACATTAAACCGCTTGACAGTGATGCCAATTTCAATGATTGGCCGTGTTAATATAATAAAAATGGATATACTCCCAAAATTCCTGTACCTTTTTCAATCAATCCCACTCCCACTTCCAAAGTGTTTTTTTGATAAAATCAATAACATTTTTGCTAAATTCATTTGGAACAATAAAAAAGCTAGGCTGCGACTGAAGTTGCTTTACTTGCCGTATGAGAGAGGTGGCCTTCGCCTTCCAAATCTGCGCTGGTATTACACGTCTGCTCAATTACACTCTGCCTCGTTTTATTTCAGCTCAGGTATTCCTCCAGCTTGGGTAAATATTGAACAAACAACTGTACCAGAACTACCCCTCAAGCTGTATCTATATTCAGCAGATCTTAAAACATTGAAAAAAAAGACAAAGAATCCTTTTCTTAAAAATGTCATTGATATCTGGTATTGTGTACACCAGCATATTGGAGACATCCCTGCCTTATCTCGTTTTTCTCCTATATGGGGAAACAATGACTTTACGCCGGGTAGAGGTGATGGTGGTTTCAAGCTTTGGGCAACCAAGGGTGTGCAATGTGTAGGGAACCTATACAGAAATGGCAAATTACTTACCTTTGAGCAAATATGTAAGGAACATGATATACCAAGAAAACATTTTTTCAAATATTTGCAGCTGAAACATTTTATATCATCAAAAAATAAAGACCTAATGTCTGAGCCACCTTTGACAAATATTGAGAACCTAATCATTACAAATCTGGCTAAAAGGGGTCTAGTATCTTTGTTTTATGGGACCTTGATATCTCATGAAAAGGAATCATCCAAAGACCGCTTAGAAGCATGGAAAGCTGATATTGGGGAGGATATACATGAAGAAGACTGGGAAAAGGCATGTTCAAAGGCACAGCACAATACAATTAATACAAGATTAAAATTGCTACAATATAAATGGCTAATGCGAACTTATATCACCCCAGTAAAATTAAATAAAATCTGTCCTAGTATCCCAGATGTTTGCTGTAAATGTTTAGAGGAAAAAGGAACACTGTTTCATTGTGTTTGGGAATGCTCAAAAATACAATCATTTTGGCAGAGTGTGATGGGGGCCATTTCCCAGATAGTAGGTCAGAATGTTCCCCTGCAAGCCAAGCTCTGCATCCTGGGTATATACCCTAAAACGATGGCCCTCAATACTAAACAATCAGTTTTGATTGACTTTGGGCTTCTCCAGGCTAGAAGACTGATCGCTCTCTTCTGGAAAAATATACAATTGCCCTCTGTAAAGCTATGGTTGAAAGAGGTTGCGACATATCTTGCGTTGGAAAGAATAACATATATTGTAAGAGGGAAAAGAAGAAAGTTTATTAAAGTATGGCAACCTTTTTTGGAATTTTTGGAGGATGAGAATCTTGTAATAACTTGAGATCTTGAGTTACTACTGCTGCTGCTTTTTTCAGTTATTTGTTTTTTTTTTTGGTTTTTTTTTTTGTGTGTTTTTGTTTTGTGTTTTTGTTTATTAACTTTTGTTACCACTGTGATCTTTTTGATGTATAGTGTATATATATGCATTATCACTATTGCTGTGGTAACGATTATCTGTATGTTTTTTTGTTTTTCTCAAATGTAAAACCAATAAAATATTGTTTAAAAAAAAAAAAAAAGTGTGTACAATGTGGCCTTACACTCAACAGATGCAATTTGAGGGTGCATAATAAGCGGAAACATGCTGGGAAAAAAGACATCACTGCTGAAGCAGCCACAGTCACTCAGAGCTCAGGCACTGTTGCTCAGAGCCCCGTAGCAGCCAGTGTTACTGAGAGGCCCGTAGCAGCCAGTGTTATTCAGAGCTCACCCACTGTTACTGAGAGCCCCGTAGCAGCCCCAGCCCCCGTTGCTCAGCCACAAATGCATGTGCGCAGATGCCAGCAGGTTAAGATCAAGTGTGTACACTGTGGCCTTAAACTCAACAGACGCAATTTGAGGGTGCATAATAAGCGGAAACACTCTGGGAAAAAAGACATCACCGCAGAACACCATTTAAGCTGTCAGTGTATTGACCCCCAAAATGGTATTTTTGCTGTTAAAAAAACATTCACTGGTCCAAGCAATCCAATTCATGTCATCAAAAAAACATCTGGCACAAACCTACAAGTTAGGTGTGAAATGGTCTTGTGCAAGGCCAATGCTGAGTTTGCTGAAAGAAGCAATTATTTGGCATTTGAATGTGATCACCTGCGGTCACTCACATATTGCCTACCTGGTAGTGACACCATTGCACTTGAGGAAAACATTTTAAACCAAATGGTGCAGGAAAAGTGGTTTAGTGAGGCCAAAAAACAAACATGCCAGCAACTACAAACAGAAGCAAACAATAAGGGAGTGCCTCTGTCGTGTCTGGTTGATATTGGAGGACCACGCAGCAAAATTTTCATTTCTGTATATGAGCCGCACCTTTCTTACTATAGTAGATTAGGACGTGTGATGGTGTCATATGACAGCAACAAAGTTGAATGGTGCTGCCCATGTGCAAAGCAAAGGCAGACATGCACCCATAAATGCATTGCCAAGTGGCATTTGTTTCAAATAAACCCAGACCTTTTTAAAAATATCCCTGATATTGATGTTGAAGCCAATGAATCAAGAGAAAATGCTACCGAGGATGTGGAACAACTGAGACAGGAACAAGCACAGTATCCACCTGAGGATCCAGTGTTGACCAAAATGGTCAGGTACATCTTCCGGAAGAAAATCCCTGCTGATCTGCCTCCCGATCTTCGAAAGTCAAAAAGTGACTTTCCACAACACTTGATCCCCACAGAGTGCACAGGCCTGCCACAGCTTGGAAAACCACAACTTATCACCTCCCAAGCCAGAATTGTGACTGTGACTGAAATAATAGAAGGTTTTATTCTCCTCTTCCTTGTTTTTCATAAACCATTGCATATTTGACAGTTGTGGCTTATATAACCCTGTGTGATGTTAAAAGCAGCACAAAAATTGAGGGAAACTTATTTAACTGGGTTATGGATTTTCTAAGAGAGCGGGTTATCAAGGTTAAAATTGGGTCGGAGGTGTCAGAAAGTCATGAGGTAGAGAATGGTACACCGCAGGGGAGTGTTATAAGTCCTACACTATTCACAATAATGATAAATGATATATGTGAAAAAATACCGATAGGAATGGGAAGATCTCTGTTTGCAGATGATGGGGCATTATGGAAGAAGGGAGGCAACATAGACCATTTAGTGAAGAAGCTGCAGGAAGGGATAGACCAAGTGGAAAAATGGGGAGCAGAATGGGGTTTTAAATTCTCAGTGGAAAAAGTAAAGTGATGTTCTTCTCAAAAAAGAAAATCAGTGGAAATAAAAAGTTAAACTTATATGGAAAGAACTTAGACAGAGTAAACAGCTTTCGATTCTTGGGGTTGATTTTTGATTCTAGATTAACGTGGAGAGAACATGTGAAGAGAATAGTAGAAAAAAGTAAGGGAGTATTAAATGTTATGAGGTGTTTGGCCGGATTAGAATGGGGAGCGAATTTTACTTCATTAAAATACATATATGTAGCACTAATTAGGTCTAGAATAGAGTATGGTAGTGTGGGATATGGATCAGCAGCTAAAACGGTCCTCTCACAGCTAGATGTTATCCAAGCTCGAGCATTAAGAATTTGTCTAGGAGCAATGACAACAGCACCAGTATGCTCCCTTCAGGTTGAAGCAGGAGAAATGCCATTATGGATTAGAAGGAAACAGCTTATAGCCAACTACTGGACAAACCTAAAAGGGCACAGTGAGGATCACCCAACAAAGAGAGTATTGGAGATGTGTTGGGAAAAAGTGAAAGAACAAAAAACAAGCTTTGGGTGGGTCAGTGAGGGTTTAGCACAACAACTAAAGATACAGCAGAGAGAATTCAGCCCAACACTTCTGTGGACAACAAGACCAGAATGGATGTTAGAAGAATCAAGTGTAGATCTAGAAATATGGAACATCAAGAGAAGAAATAAGACAGCAGATCTAGTTCAGGAATTTTATAACTATGTAGATGAAAAGTATGGGGAATATGTTTACATATATACAGATGGTTCAAAAGAGCCGATAACAGGAGCAACAGGTGCAGCAGTAGTGATTCCCAGCCATCATACCACAATATCAAAGAGAACATCAGATCATTTAAGCATATATGCAGTAGAGCTATGCGCAATATTACTAGCAATAGAATGGATGGAGGACAAGGTGGACAAAAAGATAGTCATATGTAGTGATTCAGTTTCATCAATACTGAGCATTAAAAACAGGACAGGTAAAACACATCAAGAAATACTCTATGAAATATTCGTAAAAACATCCAGATTAATACAACAGGGGAGGGAAATGACATTCATGTGGGTTCCAGCGCATTCAGGAATACAAGGAAATGAAAAAGCAGACAAAATTGCTAAGGAGGCAGTGAAGAAAGAAGAGGTGGAAATGAAAGTAAAATTATCAAAAGCAGAGGGGAAAAGTTTAGTATGGAAGGAAATAAATAATCAATGGAGTCAACATTGGAAGCAGGAGGAAAAAGGGAGACATCTATATAAATTACAAAGTGTAGTAGGAGGTATAGGATGTTATGGAGATAATAGAACAGAACAAGTAATCATGAGCAGAATGAGAATAGGGCACAGTAAATTGAACAGCACACTTAGTCTGATAGGCAAACATACAACGGGTTTGTGTAACTATGGGGAGAGGGAGACAGTAGAACATGTGGTGATGGCATGTCCTGGTTATGAACGGGAGAGGGAGATGATGGCTACAGGGTTGCGGAAGGTGGGAGGAAGGGAAATTAACTTTAATAATATTATAGAATGTGGAAAATCTAGAGAAGGGAGGAGAATCATCTTCAGATTTCTTATATCAACTGGATTAATTAAAAGGACATAGAAGAAGGGAAAACGAGAAAAGTAAAGTCCAGCAGATGGCGGTATATGCAACATTAAGGATGCCGACTGCCATTAAACACCAAAGAAGAAGAAGAAGAAAGCAGCACAAATAGGTGTATATTACAGTTTTTGTGAAAAATGTTTTACAAATTTGCTGAAACAGCCTGAAACATTTGTAGTAATGAATTTTAATATTAAATGTTGTCCACGGCATGCAGCAAACATGTATCATTCAAACTGATTGAAAATATGCTGACAGATCAACAATTTTTATGCTTGTTGTGTGTTTTGTTTTTCTATCTAGGAATATCCACATACTGCAAGCATTGCTCTACCTGTGGTATGGTCTACCGCTACCAGGAGTGGAGGGATGGAGTGCATAACTTTGAGGACCATACTATTCTGTCATTGCATGTTTGTGTATTCCTTCAAAACACTCTCCAGGTAGAAAACATTTGCACAAAGTAAAATTCTTTCAGAAGCCTAAACAAACTAATAAAAGACTAATTTGTTTTACATTTGAAATTACTTTTTATAGACCCACCAGTCCATTGGAAGCGCAGTAGATGTGCTGGAGAAGACCTGTGGAAAATCCTTCCCGTCCAAACAGAGGATTTTGAATGCATACCTCCAATTTGAAGCCATGACAGATCACACATATACCTATTCATGTGTGACATGTGGTTACCATCCTGTCACAGTTGTCATGGATCTTCACAAGAAAGGGGTTTTCAGTATGCCTGGTAAGCAAACACTTTACATCATCATCTTTATTTTCATTTCATACATTTTAATGAAGTTTGTACTCCTGTCTGTCGTCTGAGGCTTGTTGTCATGCCATGGTTGTTGTTGGTGTTTTTGTTTTTTTTACATCAGAACTGCTTGAGACAGATTGCCACCTGGGGACTAATAAAGTTGTTTAAACTTGAACTTCATTGACACTGTTTGCCTATAACTACTCATTACACTTGGAATTTGTTGTTCTGGTTTTTATTTCTAGTAAGCAGCATTGAGCAACCGCCCCCTGATTATGATGGAAAAGTAAATGTGGAGGAGTTCTGGGAGTCCGTGTCACTGGAAATGGTCAGTCGTGGACTGGTGCCAAGTAAGTATAGATGCTGTGAAGATGCTGTTTTCTTTCTTTCTCACTGGTTGGTTGGTTGCTTCACCCTTAGATTTTTTGAATGAACACACCTACACTCGAGACAGCACCCCTTTTACTCTCTCTTTTCCTTAACGTGGCAGATCTGGTAATCATTTTCTTTAGTTCATATTTTACCTTGTTACTTTGAAGCGTAATTAACCCCTTAAAGACATAACGATTAATTAATTAGTTTTAATTCAATCTTATGATACCGGTGTTGACACCCTGAGTGTTTTTCTTTTCCCCTTTTTTTCACTGCCATAATCCAGATTATTGAAATAAAGCTATTGAGAGTGAGGTCAAGTTTCATGGTCATGCAGTATGTACTTACATTTTCTGAAATGTTCCTGCAGGCAACAGGCAGAACCCTTTTGTGGTACGACCCAGTTTCCATAATTGGGCACCATGGATTGGTCCACAAACAAGAGGCTCAGATGTGGTCTTGAACACTGAATACAACAAAATCCACCAATCACGTCACCCAAATGAAGCAGCAGAGTTCTTGATTACAGAGGAAAGACTCACTGATGAGATTCTTAAACTTAAGGTATTCACACTGTAACATTTTTTTTAAATAGCTAAGCTCATTGTTGAATCCAGAAGGACCATAATATCTGCTATTAAACATCTTAGATGGAAGTTGTGCGTAGTCTTTGCAAGGAATGTGGCATAGACTCCAAGGGCTCCAGGATGGACCTAGTTATGAGGTTGAGAAAAGAAATGCAGGACCGCTCAACATACGATAAAGTGTTTTCAAAGGTCTGGGGTGCCTCTGGTGAGTTGATTCATTTTCACAAGTGTTTCCATCAGTAATGAATTAGTTTTTACTTTGAATATACTCCTAATGATAATAACTTTCTTTCAAAAGGTGGATGGGCTGTTGTCATATGCCCCTGCGCTGTTGTATATGGTGTGAAATTTAACTTGAGGGCTGAGAGCCCTCGGGACTTCGCAGATTTGCTGCTATCGTTGAAACACTTCCCCAATGTGACTTTGTATGACTTCGCAAGAGGACTTGCAACGCATACAAACATTAGGGAACCACAGTCATTGCCCTTCAGTCCTCACGAAGGTAGACTGATGGATGCTACTGAGGAGAATATCAGATTGGCCTCTGCACGTCATGTGAAAGTCAGCTTGCCATGGCTAGCATCAAAGAAGCCAGTACCAGATGAAGATGGCCACCCTCTGACGGGATCTAAAGAACATTATGCTCTTTACGACCGCTTCCATGAGGCAAACACAAAAGACAAAAAGGATGTGTTGCGGAAAATAGACCTTGTTCCTGAGTTATGTGGCTGGGTCAATAGCCAATGCGCAGAGCAGCTCTTCAGTGGAATGAGGAAGAATAATCATTTTTTAAATATGATGACACCCTCTTCCCATATATTCCTAATGAGGAACCTTTTGCACCATTACAACAATCGACGCAATGCAAAAAGGATTGATGACATGAAGAAAACATTGGGGAGTCAACTGGAAATACAGTTGAACTCAAATGGTCAAACAGTTGCAGGTAGGTAGTTGCACAGTATATTGTGGCTTTAGGTATTTTTAATCCAGTAAGTACAGTATAGGTAAATGCATACTGGTGTTGACAAGTCATGATCTCAATTGTTTCCCTTGCCTATCAACAGCAGCCACGGCCACACCATCAGCTGCTCCCGTCACCACACCATCAGCTGCTCACATCACCACAACGTTGGCTGCTCCCATCACCACACCGCTGACTGCTCCCACACCGTCGACTGCTCTCATCCCTACACCGTCGGCTGCTCCCATGACCACGCCGCTGACTGCTCACACACCGTCGGCTGCTCTCATTCCTACACCGTCGGCTGCTCCCATGACCACGCCGCTGGCTGCTCCCATCACCACACCGCTGACTGCTCACACACCGTCGGCTGCTCCCGTCGTCACACCGTTGGGTGCCTCTGAGAGCATGACCACTTCCATCCCCATACTAAGTATGGATATTAATGCATTTTGTAACAAATGTAGATTGTTCCTACATGTATTATGCTGCCATTCAGGTAATTGGGCTTATCTTGCAGGTCGTTTTCAATTGTGCAGTGAAAATTGTGTTGGCATCAAGCACATGCTCCACACAAGTGTTGGAAGCAGTGTGAAGGACATCCAGGTAAGAATGATGGCCAGGTTCTATGGGTATCTATATGTATTTCGTATATACTACATTAAACAAAGTGTTTGTCGTTTAATTGTATTAAAGTCATTTTGAAATTGTTTTATGATTTGCCATCTTGTGCTATTGAAAATCATACTGTCATTTTTCAGCTCAACAATGTGTTGGATATCCAAAAACCAAAGGATGAGGTTATAGGTGTTGTGGGCCCCTTTGTTTTAAGAAGGCTGGACTTCCTGGGACTTGGGTTAAACAGAGAAGTGGAGGCAAATGTTAGTACACTTTTTTGAGTTATTTGACTGTCTTCCAGGTGTAATTGTCTATAATTCATACAACAATACAATATGTTCTTATGTTGCAGATCCTCAACTGCTGTTTGTGGCTGGTGTCACAAATTGCAGGACCCAGGGTATGCATGGATTTTTTGTTATGTAGTACAATATTTGATAAGTGAAAATACTTTATTTTTAAGATACATAATAGAAACTTGTCCTCTTTGCTTTATAGGGAAAGGCTGTTTTTGCTGTAGATGGCTATGTCATTTCCACGTGGAAACAACCCTTCACTACGATACCTCTTCTTGCACTGCCGGTAAGTTTTTACTTTCCCTAAATAAACAATGGAGTGATCTATCTGTTGTACCTACAATTTTATTGTATTGAACCTGTACATATTGATCACCTGTGACTAAGGTTAGGTGTTTTAAATGTCTTATGGGCCCCAGAAAGAGTAGCTGCTACCAGGTGTAGCAGCCAGTGGGGATCTTAATCAAATCAAATCAAATGATGAAACTACAAGCTGTTGTTGTCATTGCAATGATGCAGGTTGATGCAGCCTCCAAAGACTGCATCTTATTCCCAATATGGAAACCAGGACACTGGATACTAGGCGTAAGTGTTAAAGGTGTTACATCAGAGTGCATGTATTCATGATAAATTTGTACTATTTTATCAAATTGTCACATCTTAACATCTTTTTATTCCACTGGACAGCCACACATAAGCATAAGAGTTGCTCAGTTTTTGTCACGACTGTGTTAATATGAAAGCTGTGCTTATGCAGATGTCATAATCAAAAATGTGCTTCCATTATTGTGATATTATATATTTTACAGACCCTCCAGCCTAAACAACGGAAGATATTTGTGCTCGACTCCACCAAGCCTACGGGTTTTGGGGATTTGAACTATTTATCAATGCTCAGGTTTCCAGTCACTGTTGCATGTGAAATTGCGTCTGAAGTTTAGGAACCGTTCACTGTTCCTATTAGAGTTGCATATTTTGGGAACCGTTCACTGTTCCTATTAGAGTTGCATATTTTGGGAACCGTTCACTGTTCCTATTAGAGTTGCATATTTTTGATATTTTGGGAACCGTTCACTGTTCCTATTAGAGTTGCATATTTTTGATATTTTGGGAACCGTTCACTGTTCCTATTAGAGTTGCATATTTTTGATATATTGGGAACCGTTCACTGTTCCTATTAGAGTTGCATATTTTGGGAACCGTTCACTGTTCCTATTAGAGTTACATAATTCTTCTGCAGTGTTGTAAGGGAGCTCTCATAGACTCTATTGTACATGATTTATCTGTCTGATGATGTGTTCATTTTATTTGTGGTAGCAATCTGCAGACCTACTGTTGACACATAGAAAAAAAGATGATCAATAGTCATTACAGATGCTAATTTATTCAAAACCTGTAAATATCTATCCATATGTAATACTGAGGTTCCATGTACTCTATTAAGTTATTGCTAGGATACAGACAAAAATCCTGAGGCACTTGCAATAATATCAGGAGCATTCCATTAATTGTCCGTGATGGATTCACTGGTAATGCAGTGGAGATGTACACTGAGGATGTAGAGGCTACTCTTACATCTTAGATCAACCATTTCATAACAAACATCTTGATTGACAAAAAAAAAAAAAACAGCTGTGGGTGGCTCCTCTGTCTTTGTTGCATGACAGAGAGATTCATAGATCCGTCATACCCACAGCCATCAGGCTTTTTAATTCCCTTGCAAATTGTAGATGAGCTGCAAGACAACTGAATTTCTGTCACTGTTATCTTATCTTGTTCCAAAATTATAAATGGAAGACCAAGTTTGGAGTCCTGTGTTTAAAATATTGCCCACAAATATCGTGTCACATCCTAACATAAGGTCTTGCATAGTGTTTCCTAGTTTTTTTTATTTCATGGTGTGTTGTGTGTTGCTTTATGTTTTTTCGTAGATCAGTTGCAGCACAACTACTGCCTGGACCATGGGCATTTGTTAATAAAAAGGTTAGGGCTGTTTTTCAATTTGATATGCCCTGTGAAATGTGCTATGTATTTAAATTTTACTAATTAATTTATTTAAATAATGTAATTTATATGTAATCAAATTATTATGTTTTTTTTTCAGAATGTCCCAGCACAAGGAGCACCCCCTGAATGTGGTGTGTTCGTGCTAATGGTGGGTTCTGAAGTTAATGAAGTGGTGGGATTGTGCACCTCGGCATCAACACTTATAGTGTACACAGGTCCCAAGAAAAAAGTAATAATCATAATTTGAATAATAAGAACTTTTTTTTGATTGCAGTATGCACTATACATGGCACTGGAGTGGCACTTTGACTTCTCCCAGGTGAGAAATCTTTAAGTGTGAGTTACTAATGGCCATACTGTATTTAAGGTTTGAAATTGCAATGACATATCTGTCTGCATCTAATAGGGAGATATGCCACATCTGAGGAGGTGGTGGTGCCAGCTCCTCCTGGAGAACATCCAGCAATGCATGTGTGTTTTTATTTATGTATTTATTAATTTCTTCTTTTTTTAATCTTTTTTTTTGGGGGGGGGGGGGGGGTTGGTTGTTGTTCAGTGGTCTGATATCTATTTTCTTTTAGGAAGAAGAACTCCCTCCATCCCCCACAGTTCTTCACAGCCCATCAGCTGCCTGAATCCGAGGCCAAAAAGGAAAGGCACTCTACCAAACTGACTGTTAAACCAGGGTATGAACCCAACCGTGAATTCTTGTCCAGTACTTTCCAATCTTGTTTGTTAAACGTTTATCAGTTTAAAATGTTACATTATAAGGATCTAGTATAATTAATATGACCTCTATGTGAAAATTTCCATATAGGAAGAGAAGACGGTTGCATGGACTAGAAGAACCGCCACTCCACATATCTATTGATATGGTATTTCATTAATTACTCACACTTTCAAATTGTTTTATAAATGTCTTACATTGTTCTATAAATGTCTTTTCCAAAAGAAAATATAAAAATTTAATGTTCATTATTTCAGTTGCCACCTCTAGTGTTGGAGGACATTTTTGCACTGGTTGTCCTCAGTGAAGGAGACATGGCCATCCTGACCCTCTCCCTCGTGTGTCACCACTTCAGAGAAGTGGTGTCCACCAGGGCTTTTAGGAGGAAGGCACATTTTCTGTGGCTGAACAGTAAGATTTTGAAACACCAAACATATGTTATACCCATAAACCGCACTTTTTTCCAAGTTGAATGAATTGGTCAAAATTGTCTTACAGGTGTGGCATCTTGGAGCAGGTTCTCGGCAGGGTATCGAGCTGAGTACTATAAAATGTATTCACTCGATACGTGCAGAGAGTGTAACATAACATACAAAAACTGCATTCCAGGTAAGCAAAATGTTAATATGATAGATATTTTTGTTATTACCTCCCAGAGATTGTAGTAGAGCACATTTTGAGACATTGAAATTGTGAGTAATGATATTCAAGATACCCACCAAATTAAAAAAAATGAAGTGGGGACTCAAAAAAGAACTCTTAATACATTAATAAATCTTTTATTTACCCACAGGCTACGCAGGAAGGGGGAAGAGAGGGGAGCTGCAGGGGATTTACAGCGAGAACTCACACCCAGGCTTCTGCTCCAACTTCTGCCAGATGTGCACAGGCTTCCCTGAGTAGAGTTGTGAATTGATCGGTGAGTGTTTCTTATCTCAAAACAATTTTTAAAGCTCTGACAATATTTTATTTTATTTTTTTTAGAAATGTTCATTGAAGTTACTTTGAAGACAGAATGACTACAAGCTATCAGTGATATTTCAATGGCAGGCAGACGACTCAAGCTGCGCCCATCCTGATGAGCTGATCAGTCACGTGCTCTCCTCATTCAAATAAGGCGTACTATTTAAACCCCCCCCAGCTTACCTGCTCATCCCAGGCTATGCTGCTGCTGCTTACATCTCGCTGCTGCTGCTCCTGTGGGGTTTTGGAAACCCACCTCCTACCTAGCATCCACCTGTGGGCTCTGTTTTTACGTTTCCCTGTGGGGGGGGGGTCTGCAAAGCAGATCATTAAGGGAACGAATAACCAAGGCAGAGCCTGACGCCAAACCTGCTGCAGCTATGCTCAAGGATATGCTATGGCAAATTGAGTTACATGTTATGTTTTTCTTTCAGGAGTGATCGAGATGACATTCTCTTCACTTGAAGCAGAGACGTTCTGATTGAAGTCATCATTGTTCCTGTTGAATTCTTTCTCGTGTGTTAGCTTTCTACTGCTTCTACTGGTCAGTTTTGACCCGAGTCTTAAATTCGCCGTAGCCAGGGTTTTGAAATTGGTGAGGTCTGGAGGGGTCCGGAATTTATTAAATGTTAATTTAATATATATTTTTTCATTGTATAGCAGCCATCTAGGGAAGGTTTTCACCACTGTTCTAAGCTTAGCGTTCTCCTTTAGTGGATAAAGGCGCCTCTCACCCTGGTTCACTGGCGTCCCAAAGCTTTAGAAATGTTCTAATAATTTAATTATTCATTTATTAACCTCTCTTGTGTTCCACACATCCCCAAAAATCCTGCCTGTCATTTTGATTTAATTGTGTATAGTTAAAGGGGTCCAAAGTGATGCATTGTTAAATGAAATAACTGTGATAATGATTTTTTTTTTTTGCATGGGGTGAAAGAAATTCAAGAACAGATGAAAAACCTTATAATTGACACCTACGGTACCGGTCTGGAAAGTGTTACAAAGACTTTTCTTTAATTAATAAATGAAAACAATTTTCTTGAGTCCTTGAGTCATTTTATCTGTAGTAAGATGCTGCAGATGATTTATCAGTCTGTGGTGGCAAGATTGTCTTTTTTTTCCATTCTGCTGGCGAGGTGGCATCAGACACAAGGATGCAAGGCAGCTGGGTAAACTACTTGGTGGTGGAGAGATGTACACTGAAGATGTGAGAGGCCATTCAGAACAACCACCAGGATCATCCACTTCATAACATCTTTATGGATCAAGAAAAAAAAGGCAGTGGTGGACATCTCCCCTTTCTTCACTACAGGATAGATAATAATTGTACTTTTTTTTTTTTGCCTGACCTACTGCTAACAGATTTCATAGTTTGATCTGAAGTGTCTGTTCATTGTTGCGAAATAATAGAAACATTTCTTTTGGTAATGATTTGCATTATTTGCTATCACTGGCTTTTTTCAATCATCTATCATTATGATATTCCATGAAAAGGGTTGAACTTTTTTACTTACTTAACCAGTCAACTGAGAACCACTGCCCTTGATTACCTGGACAAGTCCCAAAATACACTCCACACAAACGGGCACATACAGTAACAAAGGCTATGACACATCAATACTGGACATGACACTGTATAGGTGAGAAGTGGTTAAAAACAGTTTTCCAAGGTATGTTTTTTAGACTGATGCAGACCTACATCATTGGAAGATAGGAAAATTACATAATGCTTTCTTTGATTGCTGTACAGTCTGCTGATTGATGATGCCTACATGATAATTTATGTAGCCTATAAAATAATCACTTACTTCTCTGCATTTTGCTGTTCTCGGGTTTCCGTCAATGACATAAACAATGACAAACCTATTTATTAATAGCAAAAACACAATTTGTCGCTGCAAAAGACATTGCAAAGACAGTTTTTGTTTCACTAAAGTTTTATTAAGATTTTAGATCAATCTTCAGTCAAATAGTCGTTTTGGTAAATGTACAGCAGTAGGGAAAAATCCTCCATCCAGGCGCTGTTTCTACCGAGTTTCCGAAATCCCGACTGTCCCTGAACTAACCACGATGACGTAGTGCACTCTAGGCAGAGCTTGGGCGTGTGACGTGCGTGTCATGGGCGGGGCTTGACCATCCAGCCGATCGTGTGACGTGCGTGTCATGGGCGGGGCTGGACCGTCCAGCCGGTCCAGCCCCGCCTCCAGCCGCAGACTTTAGTATTGCAGCCGGCCGCAGCCGTTAGTACTTGATTCAGAGGCTGCATTGAATTGTATTATGACGCATTCAAGATCTACTCAGTAATTATGAGCATCTGACGAAGGTCAGTTACGTTATCATGATGTGTTCAATGTGGTCTTGTAAAATGTGTTATTAGTGGGACATTTGAATAGCCTAAATACAAAAAAGTTAAATGTTCAAAGATTTGTTTGTTTTCATAGCAGTATAAAATAAAAGACACCATAATAGCTGACAACAACAAAGTAAAAAAGACTATTTAGAGTTGTGGACAGTTTACACTGTCTTTTGAATGGTTTAAGAATATTTTTTGCCTGGGAAAGTGAAGCTGTCCACCTAGAGCTATGGTACTAAGAAGCCCATTTAGATTTTGTCCAAGAATAGGTTAGTTCTGCATCAGTTTCTCCATGAAACATAACATATAATGTTTACAACATATATAATGGAACAATAAACCTTTATGCTCTGCTGCACTAGAATCAGCAGTGGCTGCTTCATCTGAGTTTGACCCCACAGCAGTCGCTCAGCCCAGCAGTCCCATGATGCCTTTGATGGTGAGTGAGTGATGTAGACACTGGTTGGCTGTTTTAATTTATTAGTGACCCACTACCTATTTGTTGAGTGGTTAATTGAAAATGTATTTGCAATCAGAGGTGTAATAACGTGTTGCAAATCAGTGAAATGAGAATAAGACAACTAATTTGACATAATTTACATAATAACACTCTGACTTGTTAAGTCGTTAATCGTAAAAAAAAGAAACAAATTGGCTGTATTACACCAGGCACCGTTAAGAATACTGAAAAACAAGAAAATTGAAGGTGGCAATGAATGGGGTAGAGGGGCCCACACCGATATTCTTTCAGGGGGCCCAGAATTCCTAGCAACTGCCCTGATCATATGCTATTTGATATTTTTGTGTGGTAGTCTACTTCTCAGGATTTTACCTTCTTTTTCTTCAGGGTCTGTAAGCATCATAAAAGTTCCCCACGATCTGTACGCAGTGGCTCAATATTCAGCAAATCTCACATCCCTTTGACAAAATGGCTTGAGTTCATGCACAGGTACAGTATTTATATATTAAAGAAATCAAATTTAAGTTTCTTAAATAACATATTTAGCAGTGTGATTTATAAATGTGTAGTTGATGTAGGATCCTTTACATAGTGGATGGTGCTTGTGGACTGGAGCACATCATATTGAGCCGTGTTCCTTATACTATTGTCCATCCATTAACATACATTGAGGGAGACAAAATATTAGGAACACTTTTCAATACATTGCACTCCAGTACACCAGAACAACCCATTACAACCTCAATAATAAACATAAAGTATAATTATCACCTTTCTGACAAGTCACAGGTGTCTTCTTGCACCTCATACAGTACAAATTGGAAGGGCACTAACTCATGCTCGCCTAGTACAGTTTACTTTTAGTTTCATGTCAGCCCAATTCAATGACAGGATATTATGCAGGCCATGTCAATTAGGTTTCCTAATGACTTTTCTCTTTCCTTCAGATTTGCACAAGGTTTGCAGTTGAAGCAACTTGCCATGATCACTGAGGGGATAGCAGCAAGCTCCAGGACATTGACAAAAATGGCAAAAGTACTCAGAAAAGTTGTCACATTACATACTAGTCTCTAACTATAATTGATTAGGTAAAAAAATAGATGCTTGATAAGTTACTACTGTAGACAATTGGATTCAATATTGCTACACAATTATTTGTTACATTCAGTGACACATGCAATGTTACATAGTCCTAAACTTGTGCATACATATTTATCAAATTCCATACTTCAGCCATTGTTACAACTCAACTTGCTAATGTTTTATTTCTTCATTTGAAGGTGTGCATTGCTGCCCTCAAGCAACTGAGGAAAAGAGGAATGAGGATTGGTGGTCGTCATCGATTTGTTGTTATCGACGAGAGCAAATTTGCCCACAAACAAAAGGTGGGCTGTATATTTGTATGCATCTGTACTATATTTAAACCAAGATTTTATGACAAGGGGCGGTTCTGCTCATTATCATTCTATGATTACTGTCAAGGAGAAATGCAAATGTTCTTGTTCCGCAATGTTTTATTTTCAATCAGCATGAGAACAATCAGGCAGTCAATATTAATAATTCGTTATTATCACCCTCTTAAAATTCGGCTTATGTCATATTTTCAAGTTTTTCGAAACCTGAACCAATATCTATATTTGGTTCAGTTTTTTCTGTTTTTTTTTTTTTTACTTGAAAATATGACTATATCAAATATTTTAAGAGGGTGACGATATACAAGCTGTAAATGAGGATTGTGCAGCACACCCTCTGACCTGTTTTTTAAAATGTAGAATAATACTTTATCCTGCAGTGCATGTGGAAAGGACACATATTGAAACCCAAAGCTTATTAAAGTTTTTGTCTTTTCTTATTTACTTTCAGTACCATCGTGGTCGATGTGGCAACACTTGGCGCCGTGAACGGCAGTGGGTCTTCGGGATGCTGGAGGTTGACGGGAATTCCAGAAGACCCATTCTGAGACTTGTCAGGGATCGCACAAGACAAACCCTTATAGGCCAAATTAGACGCCATATAAGACCCAGAACATCCATTCTCACTGATGAATGGCGTGCCTACAAGGGGCAACTTGCTCAGTATGGATATGGTCAGTATTCTGTCTGCCATAAAAAAAACTTTGTTGACTGAGAGACTGGTGCTCATACTCAGCATATTGAGCGTGCATGGCAGAACTACAAGCTGGAAGTATGGCGCCATAGAGGTAATCGTACTCCTGAGTCACTGAAGCTTCATCTGAAGATGATAGAGTGGCACCACTGGTTAGGTGTACGCCATTACAATGGTGTCTTGGGCAGACTTTTTCATGATTTAAAAAAACAAGTCAAGTAAACATCAAATATCGGACTCAAACTTTGCCTCATGGCACTTAATCATGTTCTCTCCTGAATAGATCCTTGCTTGTGTTGTATCAATTCTCACATGTATGCTGCTTTAGATAAACATCATCTGCTCTGGAACCCTCTGTTTGAGAAGTAATACAAATGATGCAACGGTTTATGTTTTCGGTTTTGTGTTGAAATACATGAAGGAAAAATCTCTTGACTTGTCTGTTGCTTTTGTTAAGGTATTTAAATCATTTGACAGTATAATTACACTTCATGACATCTTAATGAAAGGTTCAAATTGTTCCACTTTACTTGAATTCATAGAAAACAGTCATGACACTGTTATAACCTGATTTAACTATGTAATTACACTTCATGACATCTTAATGAAAGCTTCAAATTGTTCCACTTTACTTGAATTCATAGAAAGCAGTCATGACACTGTTATAACCTGATTTAACTATGTAATTACACTTCATGACATCTTAATGAAAGGTTCAAATTGTTCCACTTTACTTGAATTCATAGAAATCAGTCATGACACTGTTATAACCTGATTTAACTATGTAATTACACTTCATGACATCTTAATGAAAGCTTCAAATTGTTCCACTTAACTTGAATTCATAGAAAGCAGTCATGACACTGTTATAACCTGATTTAACTATGTAATTACACTTAATGACAGGTTCTAATTGTATATGACAGTTACAAACTCATTTGGCAGTGTAGTTACACTTAATGACATCATAATGAAAGGCACAATGTTTAGGACACAATCATAATGGTCTTGTGACAGCTAATGTCAAAATGAACCACATATGACAGTTTAATGCCATGTTATCATATAAAGCTAAATAGTTTTTTAAAGTTTGACAGTGAGGTCTACTGTGTCATGTTTATGACAGGGTATGTTGTCTTGGCTTATGTCAAGTTGTCATAACAAAGACATCTCAAACAATGTCAACTTTGCATCAAAGGTGACATAATTTACCGAATGACACTTAACGACAATTGTCATAAGTATTCATTAATGTTCATGACAGGTGTCATGTCACGATTATGACAGTGTTATGACAGTCTTATTCACCCCCATTCAAATAAAGTGTTACCAGGTAGGGTAAAAGAAGAAAATCATACAAGTAGTTTTCTGATTAGCAGTGGTGGACAGTAACGGAGTAAATTTACTTGAGTACTGTACTTAAGTACATATCCAGAGGAGTAACCACGCTGTCGACTATGTTTGTCAAAACCGCGACAATGGCTGCATCAGGAGAACAGACAATCCGCTGAGTCTCAGTCTGAGTCTGATAATGATCCGGAGTAGGAACTTTCAGAAAATCCTTGGCCTTATCTGGACTCCATGTTTGAGTTTGACAGAGTAAAAAACGTGGACACAGACAAACATCTGCAACATCTGCTGTCCTCCTGTGATCCCATTCATTTTATTTGTTTTTGTAGGTGTTTCTGCAGGCTTTATATAACATTGTGGTTCCAAAAGCAAGCACATCAGTGCAGGTGGTTTCAAAGAGTTAATTCTCAGAAACAAGAGTTTAAAAGGTCCTTAAATTCATTTAAGAAAAAATAAAAATTCAGAAAAAATTATAGTAATTCACTGATGTGAAAAATATGAAATTTACTCTTACTCTTACTCTTACTTTTACTTAAAGTAAATTTAAAAGCATGTACTTTTGGATACTTAAGTACCTTTAAAAGCAAGTACTTTTTTACTCTTACTCGAGTAACATGTCGACTGAGCTACTTTTACTTGTAACGGAGTAAATTTTGACCAGTAGTATTTGTACTCTTACTCAAGTACTGGGGTCGAGTACTCTGTCCATCTCTGCTGATTAGCAGCATCGTGGCTTATTTCTCTTGCTAAAATTTGTCAAATTTGTAGACCATTATCAAACTACAAATGCAACTGATCATAATGAGATTTAATACCTTGTCTACTATTGTCTGGGGGTTGCTTGTTGTTAGCTGTGACATCTGCCATTTCATGTCAATACTGATAGATGGTAAAAAGACTGTGTGAGAAAAGGAGCATCCTGACAACAACACTTTAATCATTTAATAAAGGAAGAAAAGAAAAAGAGTTGGTAGCTTTATTAGGTTTGCTCCTTGCCATTTTCACAACCTTTGCTAGGTTAGAATGCAGGCAGGCAATGTTTTCCTCAACTGGAGATACACTTAGAAAGAAAGTGATTCACTTAATTACAATTCAGTGAGGGTGTATTTAAAGGAATAGTTCACTTTAAATGAAAATTCAGTTAGTGTAGTTTATTAATCCACAAAACACTGCTGGAGTTTCACTGGAAAACTGCAGCAGTGTTTCCAAACAGTTGAGGTCCTTTGGTCAGTACTGGCAAAATGTAATAGGGGGGGAACTTACAAAAAAAAAATATTACATTTTGCCAGTGACTTAAATTGTTTGGAAAAACTGCTGCAAGCTGTTTTCCTGTGAATGTTTTGTGGATTAAAAAACTACACAAGACTTCTTATCAGCATGAGGGTGAGTAGATAATGACTGAATTTTCATTTAAAGTGAACTATTCCTTTAAATATAGCCTGGATGTGCGTCACACTTAATGTGGTAGAACTGTGATTTTTAGATCGTTTCACAGTTTTATAGTAGTAGATGGAGAGAGGATAGAAATGTAAATCTCCAATCATTTCTACTGTTACCCTAGAGAAACAGATAGCAGAATCACTAAGTTTGGGTCATTGTCAGGAAATTACACAACCAAGGGTATAACCAAAGTTCAGCAGCTCTTTAAGAAATGTTTCCCTATAAAAAGAAATAGCAGAAGCAACACACAGCAAATTCCTCTTGTGGAAATGGTATGCACCACTTTAATCAGCATGTCACAGCTTGGACTATAAAGCTAGCATAAATCTGACAAAAATAAGCTATTACCAAGCCATCTATGGCAGGTAAATGTATCGCTTCAGTGTCACCATACGCTTCCCTGCAACAGTGGTATGCTGCTAAAGGGAATAGGTCAGACAACTGAGCTGGCTCAAGAACTTTGATGGCTTTTGCCTTTTCCAGTCCATAGCTTCCAAGATGTTCAGTGTACCAAGCATTTAGGCTTCTACAACAAATCCTAGTTTTCCATGAACAACCGCCGTCTGAATCAGCTCTCCAAAATCGTGGAGGCCACTTGTTGAACCATTAGCTAAGATCATTCCAATGGTGTATCTAGTGCCACTATGACACACTGTGTTGACCATCTGAACACTTGACTCACCAGGGAACTTTGTTTCCAAAGCTGTCTTGATGTCCTCTCTCAGCACAGTCAAGTTCACCTCTGACAGTTGTCGTGGAAATGCTCCTTTTGAGGTAGAGAGTGCTAAATCTCTGAAGAATTTCAGATTTTAGCGTATGAATCAGATGTCATTTAATACACGCAGCGTGGAGGGAAGGCAAAGCATTCTCTGACAAACTCTAAATTGTTACCCCTTAAGTACAGAACAGAGAGGAGGTTACCTTCATTTACAACAGTCATAAAACATCTTCTTTACAGATAAAGGACTCTTTGATATTTTGGTGTGTCCTGTCTTCCCAGGACAGTGACCCTTTGATGTAACAGATGGGACAGTAAATGTCATCTTATCTAAACTTTGTATACATTCCAATGTGGGGATGTGCCCCTCCTGTGGCTCATGTGACACCTCAGGCAGTGTGACAATTTCTCTCTCCTTCCTGTCCTTACAATACATTTGATAAACAAAAGGAATCCTATATAAATTTCTCACATTCCTCCCTTTTGACACAAAAGTGTCAACACAACATTTTGAGAAATTACATTGAAAGTTTTCAAAAATAGGAAAAGAAAGCTTTTAAACGCTACAAAATGTTTACAGCTGTCAGTTTCTACTGTGAATAACAAAAACAAAAAACGACAAAATATAAAAACACACAAAAATAAAAAAAATACACGTTTGTTTGATCCGTTGTATGATTATGTAGTTTCTTATTCGCATTATACCATACTTTGTGGGAAAACTTGCAATGCATCCGTGTGTTTTTGTCTATTTTTGGTTGGTTAGCATAATACTGGACTAAACTAACTACTGGATCTAGACAAGGACAGTGTTTTAGTTCAAGTTGGAAAAGAGAATGCCAATTTGCTGGAGGACTTTGAATGGCTAAAACAGTCATGTTAGCACTGTACATTCTCTCTTTCATCCACCTGATAAAGGAGTACCAACTATTTTTTTCATTATAATCATTAAGTAGTTCATCAGCATCAAAACCCCAGGGTTTCCAATAATTTTTTTCAAACAGTTCTCTTTTTTTCCTGATCACCTGCTCTGTGGCAAGTTTTAGTTTATGTCCTTTCAGGATTGTTTGATCCTGCATCGGTTCTTCTGTGTCTTCTTCTGATCTCGTAGACAGTCCATTTTTACCCTTCTGTAAGAGATGGGGTGTCTGAGTATCAGTATGGATGATATCAGTGTGATTGATGACTGCAGGTGAATCAGTTGGTGGTTTGAAACTTTGCTCCGTTGAAAGATAGGATTGGGTAATGGCCATTGTGGTGACCAACCCAATGATGAAGACCACAGTCATAATCGTCCAACGGCGTCCTCTCTCAGCACTCCGCAGGTTAGGTCAATGTCCTTCCTTCAGTGGCATGGCTCGGAAAAGGCTTGCACTGGGATGCATGGATCCAGGTGTCCCTCTCAGTTATCCGGACAGCAGTGGGCATTGTTAGCAGCATCTGATGTGGTCCTGTCCACCGTGGTTGACTCCAGTGCTTCCTCCTCAGGTTCTTTTATCACTGTCCAGTCTCCAGGCTGGATATTGTGGAGTTTGCACCAACGTAGGCTCCAGAAGGACTGCTTTCACCTATGGAAGATTATCTTCAAAGAACATGGTTAAATGCACAACACTATCTTAAAACTATCAGCATCCAATTCGGTGAGGGTTAACCTGTTTTGAGGAAAACGGGGTGTTAATTATTTTTAAAGGACAGCCAGTAATTATCTCGTAAGGAGACAGTCTAGTCATCTTATGTGGGCAATCTTTCATAAAACCAATGCAAGGTAAAAAATAAATCCATGACATATCTGTTTCTGCCATCAATTCAGTCAACTTTGTTTTTAAGGTCTAGTTAGCGGGTTCCACTGCAACTCCACTAGCTATCACAATGTGATTTTAGGTTTATGTGCAGGTTTTTTTTTTTTTAGATGTTTTGAATAAAATTATCTACATTTAGTTATTATGTTTTATTATCACTCATTACTATTATTATTTATTTGTAAGTGTGATCCATTATTACTTGTTAATTATTTATTCTTATTTATTTATTTATTTATTTATTTAGGGGAGAGACCTATGGGGAATTATTTCCCTCAGCAATTATTTAGCAATTTAGATCGCTGCTACATATTTACATGGAAAGCATTCAATCCCTTTTGAGAAAATGTTTTTCACAATAATGTGACAATATTTAGACCTATTACATGGAGTGAGTTGAATAAAATCCATTATTTAAATGCTCAAAAAATATCTTAATGTTTAGGATGGGCTGACGGAGGCAATGCCTCTGCCGACATTTTAAGTTTAACAAATCACACAATTTTTAACAAAGTTTTTAACAAAAAAGTTGAAAAATCCTGCCGTATGCCATAATCTATTTACAATATTCTACATCCTCCCTTTTGATACATGGTCAAGACCATGTGTCAAACTTTGCAAAGAAGGGAAGTATGGCTTTTGGCAGTACTGGGAGGCCGTTTACACCAACCCAGAGGTCAGATGGGAGTTCAATAAACTTTTTCCTATTTCCATAGAATGTTTTCTATCGCATCAGCTCCTGTTTGAAGCAGATAGACTTTATTAAGGGACAGATAAAAGCATTTGTAGAGTGGGGGAGACAGGTGAAAAAGTAGCAGGAAGTCATTCCTGCCTGTGGTCATTAAAAACAACCACTCCTCGCTTTTATGATCGGAATCATATGGCTATTTATAGAAACAGACAAACAAAGTTTAATTACTTATTTTCATTTTCATTTATAAACGCTAACCATTTCATTGCATATTGTATATATTCCCAGATCGTCTACTTTAGTATTGTATTATTTTATTGTATATTTTATCTAATTTCATTTTATTGTTTATTTTACTGTTTTATCTATCTCTTTATCTTAGCACTTGTTTCCACTCATGCTGTATTTCTATTTTACTTTGCACGGAGTACCTGAAAACAAAAAACAATTTTTTTTTATTTTTTTTCTTGGGGATTAATACAGTATTCTGATTTTGATTCCGATGAGCTGTCTTAGCAGCTGCATTTTCCAGTGACACTGGGTCATTAGCACTTGTATGAACTTTACATTAGCATAGGTAGAAGAAATGCAGACAAAAGGTTAATGATTTGACTTGTAGGATCAGTAGATCTTCCTGTAGAAGTAAGAAACTTGATTTCCTATAATGTATGAAATCATGACATTTTAAATGCATACTGAGAGTCCTTATGTACTGTGATATTATTCCCCGTCCTAAAAATGGAAAAGATAAAAACAGCTGCCAGAGCAGACAGGTTATTTGGAATATTAGTACTGTCAACTATATCATAGTTAGTACATTTCATATGACACTCAAGGGGATCCATCTGTTGGATTTCTCACAACAGAATTATCTAAAAGAAAAACAGAGTTAAGGTT
This sequence comes from Sparus aurata, assembly GCF_900880675.1. Lineage (NCBI taxonomy): Eukaryota > Metazoa > Chordata > Actinopteri > Spariformes > Sparidae > Sparus > Sparus aurata. Next base: position 1,641,887 of record NC_044190.1, on the reverse strand, counting down.
AATGAGGTTAAGTGTCAAAGAGTGCACCTGTTGGTTTTGACACCGTAACGACCACTTTCAGACAGGGGTGTGATTCTCCATCTTGAGCTGTCAGGACCAAAATTTATGGGTTAAAGGACAGTACTTTTTTAGAAAGTTACGTGAGTCATTGTCAGCAACACATTTTGCTAGTGTAGCAGTTTTATCTGGGGTAAGGTGGGCGGATTTTCCTGTAAACGAAAAACCTGACAGCATGTGGGGCATGTACATTAAAGATGGCACATAGCAAAAATATCAATTGTGGCCAGCACTGCTTCAGTAGCAGCTGCTACAGCCTTGTGGTATGCAACCATATCTCACTCTGTTGTGGACATTCTTTTTGAATAGTATCCCACAGGTCATTTGTCACCATGTGACTGAGTTAGAATTTTCAGTCATAAACTCATTACATTCAGAAAAAACAAAAACTTAAATTGTGGGAGTGTCTGGTAGCTATAGGCAAAGGGAACTCGAAAAAGCTTGTTTTAAGTCAGTAAAAGCTTTCTCTGTGTCAGGAGTCCAAGTCAAAAAGTCAGTCATGGCCAAATGTCTACCCCCATATGTGATTATATAGGGGTTGGGAGATCGCCACAATTTTATCAAATCCGTGGACAACAATAGCCTGCTAAATTCAATAAGGCAATCATTTTATTTTATTTTAATTCCCAGATTTTTTCTTTTTTTTTTTTTTTTTTTTAAAGATCCAAGATTGAGGATGTAATCGGTACCCAATTCACAATCTTCCGGAGTAAAATAACGCATTTTTTTTTAAAGAGAATTTGCAACGTTTCCTTTAAAAATTTAGGATCGTTTTCTGCCAGAAAACTAAAATGGAAACACTGTCTCAGTTTGACAATGCTCCTGTATAGGAAATCATATGCACAAACATTGTCAACTACTGAACAAGTGTATTAACACACAATGGTCGCTAATGCTAAGTTTTCAGCTCTACTGCAATCCAAAGTGAAAATTGGAGAAGAAAACCCTATGGCATCTGCATCCAAGTATAACATTTTTACCATTGATAGTGAAAGCAACCCAGAACTGTGAGTCAGGATGAACAGGAATGCTAGAATATGCATTTGTTAAAATCATAACTGAAAAACCCAGTCTGATAGAATGTTTAACATTAGTGTTAGAAACATCTGCTGGATGTTGACCAGCTTCATTTACGACCCTAAGGTGTTCTAATGATCTCCACCCCCTCATTTGTTTTCTGTCAGGCAAGATGGGGGAGGTACATGGTGAGATTTAGGAAGTCAACAATGGCACCTTAATTTATGGTAGGCTGAATGACAAAAATACTGAATTCAACAGCTTTAGGGAATTTTGCATCTTTTATCCCCAGAAATTTAACTTGCTTACAGCCTCAAGCTATTAATAGTGTTAGAAGCAATTTTCTTAGTCTTTATCAGTCAATCAGTGTTTCTGTGTGTGTGTGTGTGTGTGTGTGTGTGTGTGTGTGTGTCATCAGTACTTGTGTCTAATTTTGCTCGTGTCTACGTGCTTGTTCAAATGCTCTGACCTTCCTCCACTGTCTCCTCTGGTTGTGTCCTGGTGAATGAGCAGACACCTTCATGTGGTGCATGTGGCCAGGATTCTTCTGGATCTTGCCTTTCTTGCTGATTAAAACTCAGGGTTACCATCAGCTTCCCTTTGTATCATCAGTCTTCTTCCAGTGTTGTTACATTCTCATTGATGGATGTGGATTCAGTCTTCGTCTCCTCTTGCTTTTTGTTATTAGACAGGATCTCTGTCCAGGATTCTGTGGCAGACCAAAACTCCAGTCTTTGTCAGGTGCCTCCTCTGCAACCTCCTTCATTTCATTCAGTTGGTATGGCCTGTATACAAACACTTCTGGATCTCAGTGACAGTCTGCTTTCCTGTTTGCCTCGGCATGGAGTTAGGGAAACATCATCCTTCTGTGATCTTCACTCCGCACCCAGCAGTCAGCAGAATCTGCTATTGGAGAAAAGTCTTTCTTGGAGAAGCAGGTTAATTTGTTGCTGTTTAGGAGATAGGAAGACGGCTGAAAAGTCAGGGTGTATTTGTTTCACCCCCTTCTTTCTTAAAGTCATCTTGGGGTGTTTGACCACATGTGGAGAAGGTGTCGCTGAAGGGATGTAGGTGTGGAGACAGCAGGGAGGAGGTCCATTTCATAAATTCTAGCCCTACATTCTTTTCTCTCTTTCTTTTCTTACTCAAACCCTCTTCTCACATTTCATTCAATCGTGCTACTGATTTTGAAAAAACAATTTATCAGTCCATCTGTTTCTTCCCTACTTTCATTTTACCTTTTCTTTCAACATACTCTACGCCATCTCAACATTCTGTGCTTAATGTGCCTTTAATTGGAAACATCTCAAGGGTGACAAAATGCCAAAGTTGAAATCCTTAACCACATTTTCCCCATTTGTCTGCTCTTAATTCAGCAGAGCCTATAAAAAGGTCAGATACATTTATTAATTTCCCCATTTTGTTCCTCATATTTTTAGTGACTCACTGGGACAGATTTGCTTAAACTTCCAATGGGCTTATCATTCACACAAAATCTTCACAATCACACTGATCTTTCCATACAGTGGTTGGATCTCATCACATCACACACTAACTTTGAGCAACTTATTCAGCCAGGTGGTTTGTATGACACATTCGTTCCGAGCAACGCACCCTTTTATAGCATACAATCTGTATACTATAGTCACTGAATGTCACAACAAAGTTTATTCTTTATACTTATTTCGTATATTTATATCACTCATACGCCCATTTTATCATAGTGGGGCCTCATATAATGGTATACTGTATCATATCATTATTACAGTATCTCACATAAGATCATATTATTATATTATATTCTATTATATTCTTATTTTACCTGTTATCAGGTTTTCGGTCGACCACTATTTAATATCTACTCATCAGTAAGTAGCATCTGAAAATCTACAGTCCCTTGAAATTTTCTTCACACCGTAGGTATATAATAATCAATTAATTCGCCTGTTGTACTCGTTAAGTGCTGACAGCCTTGCGCTGCGTTTCAGTTTTGTTTTTTTGTTTTTTTTGTTTTTTTTTGTTTGTTTTTTCTCCTCTCTCTCTTTTTTCTCGTTTTCTACCCAAAACCACACAGGTATTACATGGGAAATAAAAAGGCGCTCCTCATTGAGCCCTTTACCTCAAAACTTTCCATAAACACACAGCTTTATATGGAAAGACGCCTCTGGACGCGGACGTTTTTAACTCACACAGTCAATACCTCTTTTTAGGATTTACATGGAAATTTAGGCCTCTAAAACGCGGACCTGTTATAACTTGCTTTCAACCACACAGGCATTACGAAAGTCAAACCTAGGCTTTCAGAATTTGAGCAAATGATTCAAAACGCCGTACTCACTTATTTGTGGAGCGTCCGCTGGCCACGTCTGCGCCCGAATTTTCAGGTGGGATCCAATCCTCCGTTTGTCGGAGTGGAATTTTCCCTGCCGGCAGTTTCCTTCAGTTCAGGCGCAGGCGGCAGTCAGCGAATCATCCATCCCATCACCTCGTCGCCAAAATGTTGTGGAAATTCTCCTTTTGTGAGGTAGAGAGTGCTAAATCTCCGAAGAATTTCAGATTTCAGCGTATGAATCAGATGTCATTTAATACACGCAGCGTGGAGGGAAGGCAAAGCATTCTCTGACAAACTCTAAATTGTTACCCCTTAAGTACAGAACAGAGAGGAGGTTACCTTCATTTACAACAGTCATAAAACATCTTCTTTACAGATAAAGGACTCTTTGATATTTTGGTGTGTCCTGTCTTCCCAGGACAGTGACCCTTTGATGTAACAGATGGGACAGTAAATGTCATCTTATCTAAACTTTGTATACATTCCAATGTGGGGATGTGCCCCTCCTGTGGCTCATGTGACACCTCAGGCAGTGTGACAATCTCTCTCTCCTTCCTGTCCTTACAATACATTTGATAAACAAAAGGAATCCTATGTAAATTTCTCACACAGTTTTGTTACCTGCAATGAAGGTTGGACAACCTTACTGTCATGTAGATGATATGCAACCATCATCTGATGCTTCACTGAAAGGGACAGAAGAATGTTTCTAAAAGAATGTGTATGTCTGATCACACGCTTAAAAAAGCTATGTTTAGCTTCAAACCGCATGGTCCACAGTGACACAAGTGGTCCAAAAACCTTAATCAGCTGAGGATAATGCTCTAGAAAATGATGTTTTGGAATAAGTCTTTGCTCGGGGAAAGCCTCACAGAATCGATGTCGATGCTCAGAAATCTTACTGTCCAGGAAACAAACTGTCTCCTCTGAATGAACTGGGGCTAGGACAAGTTCAACTATGTCCTTGAGGTTGAGAAGAACCTGCCATGTTGGTTCACTCACTGGTATCTTTGTGCCAACAATGAGAGGAAGGAGCGCACTAAAGCCCAATTTTCGTGGACATTCCCACCAACTGTTCCTTTTGCAGCAAAATTCAACGGTACTGGTTGTGGTGCATCCTTCTTATCTGCCCACCTATATGGAAACTGTTTGATTAATTTGTTCAGCTCTATGAGAGTGAAATATTTTCCCTTGATTAAGGCAGCTAGGTACAGCGCTAACTCTTTTGGTACAATACCTTCAAAAAGATCATGTAACAAATCAGGTGGGTAACCAGATATTACATCAAAATGTTCAAGTTTTTCTGTCAGCGGACACAGTTGCTTTACTCCATAGCAATGGGACCCACCTGTACTCTCCTGTGCAGTCTCTACATGCACTCTGTGCTCTTCTTTTGTCCTGGGAGGAAATGTTCCTGTTCGAACTTCACTTTCTTGAAACTGGGATCGTTCTCCACGACACCACCTGCAGATGTATGAATTTGAGAAGCTCTCAACGAATCCACCAATGGAATGGGCACCCAAGTTGTCTCCAACAACAGAACAGACAGTACCTTTGACTCATCTGCCTAAAGAAGGAATGTAAAGTCCCTCCTCTTCGAGGCTTGCAAGATCTTTGAGCAGTGGCTACAACACAGTACTATATCCATATTGTTTTATATCCTTAGCTTTGCAGAGAATGGCTAAAAAGATAGAAGCCAGTGGTGATCGGAGCAATGGTGGCACATTAGGAAGAACCCAATAAACAGCAGTGATTTTGTGCTTTTTTCTTGATGTTCCAAGGTGATTGCACACTTCAAATTCATCCACATATAGATTGAGAGCAATGGCTAGATCGTTTTCTGAGAACAATTTATTAGTTTTAAAGTGTGTGCCATCATGAAATGACTTGTACTGGGTTTCAGAATTGCTTTGTGCTTCTTTACCACTGTTTATCAAGGAGTCTTGGATCTCCTTCTTCTTCAAAATCTCAGATAAGGACTTAGGAATAGGTACATACTGGAAGCTTTTTCGCTCGCTAGCATTAAGCACATATTTAACAGGTTCCACCACAGAGAAATTCTCTTTAAAATACATCTTTCTCTTGTAGGCGGTGGACAGAGGGCCATCACTCTTCAAAGCTTGTCAGGCCTGGGCAAAATGAGGACTCAGGTGCAGACAGAGAACTGTAAATGCAAGCTTTTAATCTGATACTCAAGTATCGACTTCCATTAGAGTGACAACTCAACAGGCTATGAACTTCTAAGTTCGTCTGAGCAGACGAGAGACTAAGAAATCAAAACGAGGCACAAAAACACCAGACAAACTGAAAATCGCTCCCGAGGGAGGAAAACACAAAAGGCTAGATCTACACTGATCTGAATGTTAAAATAAATCTATTAAAAGTTAAACAACAGAATTCGCTCTCAAAGAGGATAAAGCAAAAAGGCTATAAACAGAACTGAGCTACACTGAGCTAATAAAACTACAAATCAAAACGCTCCCGTAGGAGGAAAACACAAGATACTATGAAATTAACTGAAGCACAAAAGAACACGCTGACCAAAACTTTAGCAGAAAACAAAATCACTCAACTTCGGAGGAATACAGTAATAAACAGAAAATCAAGCACGACAATACTTCTCAAACTATGGCAAGGCTGTGATTCGGGGGCTGGAGGTATACGACAGGACGAAATACTCTGGCGACGAGACAGGGGAAGACACAGACAATATATACACCAGGGAAGGGAGCACAGGTGGAAACAATCAGGGATCAGGGGAGACGTCAGACCGGTGACACGAGAGGAAGGGCAAGTGACCTGAAATGAGAGGAGAGTTACTTTTCAAAATAAAAACATGAAATCCACAAGACAAAAAACCCAAGACAGGACAGCCCTCACCGCAGTGTGACAAAGCTAGACTGATGGGGTTGAATTCACAGAGCTCTGTCACCATCTAAGAGATCACTGAATCATCTAGCTGACAATTATGCTTCTCTAAGCATGACTGTAAAATCTGTTTAATAATAGGACCTGAAGCTGAGCCAGAAATAAAGTTTAGCTCTTCCACCACCTCATCAATACACCTGTTGGGCACATTAAATATGCTTTGTAATTTCAGAAAGAGGTGGGCTAGATTTGCTTCAATTAGTTTAGTTTATTAGTTTATTATATCGAAGACAATCCCAATTAATTAACTGCATCAACAACAGTAAAAAGGGCAGCTTTAGCCAACATGGCTAATATCCTGCTGTAGTCCCCGGCCAGATGACAATAGGCACCCTAAAAAACAAAACAAAAAAACAAAAACAATATATAACAGCACACTGATTAAAAAGAGAGCATTAGGATAGCTAGGATACAAGATAAATCAATAATGATGATAAGATAAGATAAGATAAGAAAGGATAAGATAAGATAAGATAAGAGAAAACAGTGAAACATCAGTACAATCATGCAAAGACAACACATAATCAAAGCATACAGAAACAGCACAAAATATAAGCACACATCAGCACATACAATCACATTCAGGAGTGCAGACAGACATCACACACTGTAGACATGCAGCATCCATGACGCAGATAACACACAGCCATATGTTAGTGTGTGCAGGTGTAACTGTCGACTAGCCATGTTTTTAACTTGGCTGTAAAAGTGGAGTATGTATGTGTATCTTTGATATGGGTGGGAAGTGAGTTCCAATTATGTATTGCTTTAACAGAGAATGATAACTGGCCAAATGTACTTTTCTTTTGTGGGATTGATAAGTCACCACGTGTGGTGCTTCTAGTGATCTTAACAGTGCTGCGTTGGCTTATGAGTGAGTTCAGTGGAGGGGGAGCTAAACCATGCAGGATTTTAAAGACCAGACAGATGTTCCTATATTTTATGACATCTTCCCAACTCAGAAGCGTGTGTTTGTGTAGGATGGTACAATAATGTGAGCTGTTCGGTTTCTGATCCAAGACTTTAAGGGTTTGTTTGTACAGGGTTTCCAATGGCTTCAGTGTAGAGGCATTGGTTTGTCCCCAGCTTGTGAGGCAGTATGTTAGATGGGTCATGACCATGGCATTCACATATAATTTGGCGGCATTAACGTTAGATTGGAGTCAATAACAATTCCCAGATATTTGACCTCTGACACAATATCAATATTATGACCTGAGATTGTTATAGTTGGCAGAATATTACATTGCCTTTTAGTGAAGAACATTCCTACAGTTTTTTTTAGATTAAGTTGGAGGCAGGAGCAGTTTAGCCATTTAGAGATCTGCTCTAACGCTGAAGTAAGTTTAGCAGCTGCCAACTGATTTGTCCTGGCATGCACATACATTACAGTGTCATCTGCATATAACTGGATTTCCACATCGGGACAGACGGATGGCAGGTCGTTAATATATAAAGAAAACAGTAGTGGACCAAGGATTGACCCTTGTGGTACTCCAGTGTACAACTCAAGAGCTGGAGAAAGTTGGTTGTTAACAACAACATGTTGACATCTACCAGTCAGGTAAGATTCAAACCAGCTAAGTGCTAATGGAGAAAAGTTGAATGAGGATAGTTTGGCCAGGAGGACCTAATGGTTGACTGTGTCGAAGGCTTTGCGCAGGTCTAGGAACACTGCACCAACAACACGTCCTTTGTCGACCATAGATCGGACCTTTTCTAAGAAAAGGCAGTTGGCTGTTTCAGTGGAGTAGCTGGCCCTAAAGCCAAACTGCATGGGATGGAGAGAAAATTCACTGGTGTTCAAGAAGGAGACAAGCTGCTCTGATACCCACTTTTCAGCAACCTTGGATACTACAGGTAGAATGCTAATTGGGCGATAGTTACTGATATTCTGGTGGTCATCTGATTTAAAAATAGGAGATACAATTGCAGTCTTCCAGGCACTTGGAAATGCTCCCTGCAATATTGATAGATTTATGATTTGTGAAATAGGACAAGCTAGATGGTCTTTTAGAGATTTGAGCATTGCTGAATCCATCCTGTATATATCCTTGGCCATTGAAGTTTTAAGAGAGTTTATTATTGCCTTAGTTTTTAGTTCAGAAATAAGTTGAATACAAAAAGAAGTCTTACTATTATCAGTTTTAATGATGGTTTCTGTTACTAAAGGAAATGTTTGTGCAATCTCAGTCACAGAGTGGATAAAGTATTTATTAAAAGCTGAGGCAATTTTTGCTGGATCTTGTATTAGCTTATCATTTATCTTCAGCTCTAGCTGCTTCTTAGGCCTGTGATTAATTCCCATTAAATTCTTAATTTGTTCCCAGATCAGTTTAGTGTTACCTTTTGCCTCATTAATAATTGTTATAAAAAAGTTGGCTTTGGCATTTCTAATGGCTTTCGTAACTTTGTTGCGTAAGGAAGTGAACCTCTGCCTATCAATGATTGATTTGGTTTTCAGAGCTCTTTTCAGTGACAGGTCTCTTTCTTTCATCAAATTAAATATATCATTATTGAGCCAAGGAAGTGTATTGTTCTTATTTTTGTTCCGATTTTTGACTTTTCGAGTGAACTCCTTGACTAAATTGTCTAACTTGGTGGCAAACAATCTACAGTCTGCTTCCACATTGTTCCTGTTTAGTATGTCTACCCAATTGGTCTGCTGCACTGCTCTTTCAAAATTTACAGATTCTCTCTTTGGGATTCTAAGTTGTTCCATAGGTTTGTGAGAATGATGGAAAACGCTTCTTTGTAAGTTTTCTGGATATTAATATTAAATTATGATCAGATAGACCAGTAATAAAATTAAGTGTTTTAACAACTCTCCCGGGCTTGTTGCTGAATATTAAGTCTATCTGTGTCTGGGAAGAGGTAGTTATTCTGGTTGGTCCTTCTATGATTTGTATAAAATCTAAACCATCCATTATCTGTTTAAGGGCTTTTCTATTTATCTTGTCAATCCAGTTACAATTAAGATCACCAAGTAGTATTACTTCTTTTTTAAAATCGTATGCTTGAAGCAGTTTTTTAAATGTGGTGTAAAAATCATTATTAGAAGAAGGTGGACGATATATGACAATAAGCATGAAAGACATTTCAGGAGAGAGCATTACATTCAGTCCTAGACATTCTTAGTCATGATTAAAAGGCCAGCATATTTGTTGACATTTAAAATGATCTCTGATATAAATCATAACTCCACCCCCTCTGCCATTAGATCGATCTTGTCTAAAGATTTTATAGCCTGGCACAAACAATGCAGCTGATGGAGAATTGCTGTGTAACCATGTCTCTGACAGGCATAAGAAATCTAAATTAGAGTTTTCAAGAAGATGATGGACTTGATCAGCTTTAGGGGTGAGGCTACGAATGTTAATATGTCCTCCAAAAACACCTTTGGGTTTATGTTGCTGATCCCAGATCACCAAAGACTGATTAACAGTTTTGAAAAAGTTTAGTTTGCGGTGTTTTTTTAAAACAGGGTTAATCCTACTGTTTTTGTGCGCATGTTTTTTCCTACTGACGCGGTGACTTTGAACGCAACGCCCGACCTCCGGGTCTGCTGGGCAGAGGGAGTCACTCAGGTTTCCGTGTTGCGGAAATGCAAACACTTTTCCCATGGCTACCGCGGCTTCCCCTTCGCCTTGCGCGCCCACAGATAGTCGATTCCTGGCTCCGATACCTCCGTCGCCCACGCCAATAGCCCCGAGCGCCCCAGGCCTCCGCTCCCCCGCTCCGACAGATCTGCCTCCCAGCCGGCGCACCTCCACAAGCCCATCCTCGGTCCCCGGACAACAGACATGGGGCAGCAGATTAGGTTGGTGTGTGAATTCAATCACCGTGCTTTTACTGTGATAACCACGTACCTGAGAGACAGGGGTATTGCATTTCTCGTCTTTGTTGAGGGTTCCGGTCGGTCCTGGGCACTGGTGTATGTCTCCAGATAGCAGCAGATAAAGTGTGATGATGGTAAGATTGTTATTTTGCTGTTTACTTCGGATTACACTGTTGCGCTTGTGTTGGTGTTGGCCGGCAGTGAAAACAAATGTTTGCATCAGAGTACATTTGCCGTAGCCAAAGTGCTTCATAGTGCCTCCATGAGCAGTAAGGTTGGTAGCAGCTTCCTTTACATTTAAAAGAGGACCTGTGTCTAGAAAGTTTAAAATAAATCCAAATGTTAAAAGCGCTAGGAGAGCACCTGTCGCACCTGACCTGCCGGCTGCCGCCGTCTTTTTCCAAACTCAAATTAAGTTTGGTAATTCTTTAATTTCTTCATCATAAACCTTTCCTCTCTCAAAATCTTCCTCATCAGCAAGATCATCCCCTGCATTTACAGGATTCACATACCTGTGTAAAAGCTCTGCCTTGAAATCATCCAAAGAGTGAGGAGTGCGTTTGCGGCTCCTATGAGAGGCAAATGTACCATTAATGTTAGTTTTGAAATGGCTGTTTTCAAATACACATGTGACAGTTTCTTGCTTTTTTAAATGACGGCCAATATGCTCAAAGTACTCCCTTTCTGTGGAGATGGTGCTGGAAGTGCAACATGGACATTTGAAAGACAAGACATAATTTGCTTTCACTGTTTCATGAGATGAATGACTTCTTGACATGTGTGATTTAAGGCTGGCCCATGTTTTGATAAATAGTTCTGATGCAATACCTCTAAGTGATTAACCAAAAACAAAAAAGTAGATAGCCGTTAGTTGCCGTGAGCCATTGCTTCAGAAAATGGCGGGCTGCCTACACTTCACATTGTGACGATAAGACCAACCTTGCTTAACTAAAACAGTTGAGCCACTCAAATGGATGGATATCACTGTACATATTTGTAATGCTGAACGATATACAATCAAACAACGTAATATATGCCAAGTCCCTCTCCAATAAGTTACCTGTGTGACAATATGGCGCTCCCTTCACAGACTTGCGACAACGACAGCTAAACAGCTATACACCTCAAACTAATGACTATAAAATACATATAGTTTGTGTTAAACGATGCATGCAAATCAACAACCTATTACTAGAATATTTACCAATACAGCAACATATTATATTTCTCAGTATTCACCTTTCCGTCGACATTATCCACATGTGAAAAAAGTCCCGGATGTCAGAACCTCTTGTTGACGTTATGACGTTGCTTCAAAATAAAAGCATTTGGTAAATACTCCGTTTGCAGGCGGCTCACGTTTATCGGTGGACTCGCATTGTTGCCTGCAGCCTGAGCTAAAAAAAAAAATCTCATCTCCTTAACTTGATGTAATAAACAACCACAGAAAACACACAAATTGTGTACTTTACATAGCGTGTGTGTGGGTGAGCAAGAGAGAGAGAGAGCGCTCAACAGCTGATCAGAGAAAAAAGTTTGCAGTTTGTAGGCAGCAGGCTGTATGTCGGAGTTTATATAGCCTACATGTTGTCAGCGTGACAGTAAATGTACAGCGAAGGTTACAGTGTGTCAGTTAATAAATGCTGCAACTCTCGAAACCAGGAAAAGTTTTATCTGTTGTTTCCAAACTGCTGGAAAAGTGAAATGATTACTTCTGAACAACCCCATTTACATTTAAGGTTATTGTCTGCGGTGGAAGCTCAAGACAAATCTAGGGGTTAGATACATTAAAATATTGTTAAAATAATATAAACTAAGTATTTAGATTGAGAAAACATTTTAAACAGTAAGAAAGAACAGAAGCTAGTATAAATAGCTATTTTTAAATAGTCTGTTTATTTTGCATATCAAAACATTTGTTTCTCTTTTAAATTGAGAAACCATTTGAAAATGTGATGAAAAACAGAAATTGTAGGTATAATTAGCCAAAATAAAGGCCTATGCATCTAAAATACAGATGTGTAATGTAGGGCTACAGAGTGAATATGCAAGACTGGATGCACTGAAAGCCAGTCATTTCAGTAAGACTCAGGGAAACGCTCACAAGATAGATATTTTAGTTGAGCCAGCTCAATATTGTGACTTGTTGAGCTGACGCAACATTGTGCATTCCAATTACATTTAAAAATAAGTTAAGATTTTTTTTTAAATTTTCGAATTGGTTTGAGTTGCTGAATTAAGTATATGTAGCAAACTTAAATGTTTATACTAGAATTGCATGTTTATTTTAAGCTGGAATTACTACCCCTTGCATGATCTTTTAGAGTGCACAAGTCAAAAATAGTGAAATACGGGGCAGGAACCGGAGGGAAGAAATCGTCTTAACTTGACTCAGAATAAGACACACAGGACTCAAACACACACTCAGTAAAATAGGGAAACATCCAACAGGTCTGTGTTCACAATGTACATGACCGGAAACAGTCCAACATGTATTGCTGGAGTGTTGTAAGTACAGGGATGAACGACAGGAAGTTATCCGAATGCTGACAAAAGAAAAGCTGGAATTGACTTTAAGGAATTTATTAGGGAGTACATCAAAAAAGGGGTTGGGTGTTTTAATGAAATACCTAAAGGACACAGGTATAGGATATCCACCCGTTTCCTCGGAAGCCTCTGGGTGCTGCCATGACAGATAACTACTTCCGCCTGCAGTTTTCTGTTTCCGGTTGCCTTGCAACTGCATGACGGACCACTGTCACCAAGCTAGCCACAACTATTCATGAATATTGAAGTTTTTTTTTCAGAAACGTCTTGTGTAGAACATCGACCGCTTAGACAAACATGTCTACACGCCATGCTGAGGAAGGGGGAACATAGACTAGCGTGGCTCGCGGCTTTGACTCTAAAATAAATATTTGGGTTTATGAATATGATTGACTGCATGACTTCTCTAACCTGGCGATGCATGAGCAGCCACCTGTCTCCACGACTCCACTTTCCTTCAGCATTATCCACGCTGTATGTTTAGCTTGATTGACGCTGTGGCTGGACTCTACTGCTGCCTTCAGAAATATAAACTTGCTGTGTTTCTTCAACAGTACTTTCCCTATTTTGTTACTGTGCAGGTAGATGTATGCCTCTGATTTCGGAAATCTGCTGATCGTACTGCTGAAAATGCATAAAACTGTAACAATAGTGAAAAAAAGGTGAAAAGATGTAGATTAAGAGGGGTGGAAGATGTTAAAATGGTGAGAAAAGGCTAAAAAGGTGAAAAGTTAAAGGCTGAAAGAGCTTAAAAAGGTGAAAAAAGGATGAAAAGCTGTAGAGTAAGAGGGTTGGAGGAGGTTAAAAAAGTGAAAAAAGATGAAAATCTGTAGATTCAGAGGGTTGGAAGATGTTAAAATGGTGAAAAAAGGCTAAAAAGGTGAAAAGTTAAAGGCAAAAAGGGCTTAAATAAGGTGAAAAAGGATCAAAAGCTGTAGAGTAGAGCGCTGGAAGAGGTTAAAAAGGTAACAAAATACTGAAAAGGTGAAAAGCTGTAGAGTACGTGGGCTGGAAGAGGTAAAAATGGTGAAACAATACCAAAAAGTTGAAAAGTTAAAGGTTGAAAGAGCTTAAAAAGGTGCAAAAAAGCTTTAGAGTAAGAGGGCTGGAAGAGGTTAAAATGGTGAAAAGATGTAGAGTAAGAGCGCTGTAAAAGCTTAAAAAGGTGAAAAAGCGATGAAAACCTGTAGAGTAAGAGGGCCGAAAAAGCTGAAAAAGGTGAAAAAGGATGAAGTAAGAAGGCCGAAAAAGCTTTAAATGGTGAAAAAGGATGAAAAGCTGTAGAGTAAGAGGGCTGGAAGAGGTTAAAATGGTGAAAAGGGGCTAAAAAGGTGAAAAGTCAAAGGCTGAAAGAGCTTAAAAGGCTGAAAAAAGGATGAAAAAGGATGAAAAGCTGTAGAGTAAGAGGGCCGAAAAAGCTGAAAAAGGTGAAAAAGGATGAAGTAAGAAGGCCGAAAAAGCTTAAAATGGTGAAAAAGGATGAAAAGCTGTAGAGTAAGAGGGCTGGAAGAGGTTAAAATGGTGAAAAGGGGCTAAAAAGGTGAAAAGTTAAAGGCTGAAAGAGCTTAAAAGGCTGAAAAAAGGATGAAAAAGGATGAAAAGCTGTAGAGTAAGAGGGCCGAAAAAGCTTAAAAAGGTGAAAAAGGGATGAAAATGTAAAAAAGTTAAAGGGTGAAAGAGCTTAAATGGCTGCACATACGCTGGAGCAGGAGCAACCATGGAGCAAGCCAACAAGATTTCCTACATTTCTATGTATATATTGTCTATGTAAAGTAAAAGATGTGGGTCCAAAATCCAGCTGAAGAGAATTCTTTCTCCAGATTTTCCAGCTGCTCTACACTCTAGCGATGATGTCACGCACTCTAGCTCACGCAATATACACGCATTCTTCAGATACACATGCTGGAACAGTAGCAGAGACATAGATGAAAATGTCCCCATAAGAATGAATGGGAAAACGCCTCCCAAACCCCTGCGATTTTTGAAAAAACTGTAATGGTTATCGTCCTTGAACCGGCACCTTATCGTGGTGGAGGGGTTTGAGCACCCGAATGATCCTAGGAGCTATGTTGTCTGGGGCTTAATGCCCCTCGTAGGGTCTCCCAAGGCAAACAGGTCCTAGGTGACGGGTCAGACTAAGATCAGTTCACTCGCCCCTAATGACAGAAAGAACAACAAGGACGTGCACTTCGCCCGGATCGGCGTCACCGGGGCCCCACCCTGGAGCCAGGCCCACGGGACCCGGCTGGGCGCAGCCCGAACGAGCAACGTGGGCCCGCCCTCCCGTGGGCTCACCACTCGTGGGAGGGTTCAGAAGGGGCCGGTGCAGTGGGATATGGGTCGCAGTCGTGGGCGGGGGCCCCGGCGGCCCAATCCCCGGATGGTGACTCTAGTCATGGGGACATGGAATGTCACCTCGCTGGGGGGGAAAGAGCCTGAGCTGGTGCGGGAGGTTGAGCGGTACCGGCTAGAAATAGTTGGGCTCACCTCCACGCACAGTCTGGGCTCTGGAACCCAACTCCTTGAGAGAGGCTGGACTCTCTTCTACTCTGGAGTTGTCCGCGGTGAGAGGCGGCGAACTGGTGTGGGCTTGCTTATAGCCCCCCAGCTCAGCCACCATGTGTTGGAGTTCTCCCCGTTGAACGAGAGGGTCGTTTCCCTGCGCCTTCGGGTCAGGGATAGGACTCTCACCATTGTCTCGGCTTATGGGCCGAACAGCGGTGCAGAGTACCCGGCCTTCTTGGAGTCCCTGGGAGGGGTACTGGAGAGTGCTCCAACCGGGGACTCCGTCGTTCTCCTGGGGGACTTCAACGCCCACGTGGGCAGCGACAGTGTTACCTGGAGGGGTGTGATTGGGAGGAACGGCCTCCCCGATCTGAACCCGAGTGGTGTTTTGTTACTGGACTTCTGTGCTAGTCACAGTTTGTCCATAACGAACACCATGTTCAAGCATAAGGGTGTCCATATGTGCACGTGGCACCAGGACACCCTAGGTCGGAGATCAATGATCGACTTTGTGGTCGTGTCATCTGACCTCCGGCCGTATATCTTGGACACTCGGGTGAAGAGAGGGGCTGAGCTGTCAACTGATCACCACCTGGTGGTGAGTTGGATCCGCTGGCGGGGGAGGAAGCCTGACAGACCTGGCAGACCCAAACGTATCGGGAGGGTCTGCTGGGAACGTCTGGCAGAACCCTCTGCCAGGGAGATCTTTAACTCCCACCTCCGGGAGAGCTTTGACCAGATCCCGAGGGAGGCTGGGAACATTGAGTCCGAATGGACCATGTTCTCCACTTCCATTGTTGACGCGGCTGTCCGGAGCTGTGGCAGTAAGGTCTCCGGTGCCTGTCGCGGCGGCAATCCCCGAACCCGGTGGTGGACCCTGGAAGTAAGGGTTGCCGTCAAGCTGAAGAAGGAGTCCTACTGAGCCTGGCTGGCCCGGGTGACTCCTGAGGCAGCTGACGGGTACCAGCAGGCCAAGCGTGCGGCAGCACGGGCAGTCTCGGAAGCAAAAACTCGGGTCTGGGAAGAGTTCGGGGAGGCCATGGAGGAGGACTACCGGTCGGCCTCGAAGAAATTCTGGCAAACCATCCGGCGCCTCAGGAGGGGGAAGCAGTCCTCCACCAACACTTTTTACAGTGGAGGTGGGGAGCTGTTGACCTTGACTGGGGATATCGTCGGGCGGTGGAAGGAATACTTCGAGGATCTCCTCAATCCCACTGACACGCCTTCCATAGAGGAAGCAGAGGCTGGGGACTCAGAGGTTGACCCATCCATCACCCAAGCCGAAGTCACTGAGGTAGTCCGGGTAGTCTCATCCACCCTCGGTGGCAAAGCACCGGGGGTGGATGAGATCCGCCCTGAGTACCTCAAGTCTCTGGATGTTGTGGGGCTGCCTTGGCTGACACATCTCTGCAGCGTTGCATGGCAGTCAGGGACAGTGCCTCTGGACTGGCAGACTACTGGAGAGGAGAATTCGGCCGATAGTCGAACCTCGGATTCAGGAGGAACACTGCGGTTTTCGTCCTGGCCGTGGAACACTGGACCAGCTTTATACCCTCCGCAGGGTGCTCGAGGGTTCATGGGAGTTTGCCCAACCAGTCCACATGTGTTTTGTGGACTTGGAGAAGGCATTCGACCGTGTCCCTCGTGGCATTCTGTGGGAGGTGCTCCGGGAGTACGGGGTCGGAGGCCCTCTGTTAAAGGGCTGTACGGTCCCTGTACGACCGGAGCAGGAGCTTGGTTCGCATTGCCGGCAGTAAGTCAGACCTGTTCCCAGTGCATGTTGGACTCCGGCAGGGCTGCCCTTTGTCACCGGTTCTGTTCATTATTTTTATGGACAGAATTTCTAGGCGCAGCCACGGGCCCGGGGGGATCTGGTTCGTGAGCCACTGGATCTCATCTCTGCTTTTCGCGGATGATGTGGTCTTGTTGGCTCCTTCGAGCCAGGACCTCCAGCATGTCCTGCGGCAGTTTGCAGCCGAGTGTGAAGCAGCTGGGATGAGAATCAGCACCTCCAAATCCGAGGCCATTGTTCTCGACCGGAAAAAGGTGGCTTGCTCCCTCCAGGTGGGAGGAGAGTTCCTGCCTCAAATGGAGGAGTTTAAGTATCTTGGGGTCTTGTTCACGAGTGAGGGAAGAATGGAGCATGAGATTGACAGGCGGATCGGTGCAGCGGCCGCAGTAATGCGGTTGTTGTATCGGTCTGTCGTGGTGAAGAGAGAGCTGAGCCGAAAGGCGAAGCTCTCGATTTACCAGTCAATCTACGTTCCGACCCTCACCTATGGCCATGAACTTTGGGTCAGGACCGAAAAAATAAGATCCCGGATACAAGCGGCCGAAATGAGTTTCCTCCGCAGGGTGGCAGGGTGCTCCCTTAGAGATAGGGTGAAGAGCTCTGTCACCCGGGAGGAGCTCGGAGTAGAGCCGCTGCTCCTCCACATCGAGATGAGCCAGCTGAGGTGGCTCGGGCATCTGTTTCGGATGCCCCCGGGATGCCTCCCTCGGGAAGTGTTCCTGGCATGTCCCGCCAGGAAGAGAGGGCGTGGAAGAGATATCTGTTGTACACATTTAGTGCAATATCAAGAGAACAGGATAACATGAAGTTAACAGGGATCTTTCTTCACTTTAACATGAAAAAGAAACACTAATTATAGGACACAATGCAATGATGATATAACAATCAACTGTGCTACTCCTGTGAAACTCAAACATAATAATGTAGACAAACGGCATTTTAACAACAAATATGTGATATTTGGTCTGCCAGTGTTGGCAAAGTACACTTTTTACATGAACTAGTTCAAAGTTCAGTTCACAAACTTTAAAATGAACTTGTTCAGTTCGTAGTTCATAATTCAAAATTTTGAACTAAGTTCACAGTTCCAAAAATGAACTAGTTCATAGTTCTTTTTTTTTTTATATGTTGACGCGAGCTATTATTTTTCAAAATTATTGCCACAGCCCATATAGAACCACAGACAGCTATTATTTTATCAGTTTTAACACTGAAGCTGCAGCTCTCCCACAATATTCTGCAAAACCAGGTTGTCCAGCTGCAGCTGGGAGATGAAGACAACGTAGCCGCCACTGTACACCGTTAATGTGATCTGGGTGGTAGAGGATCTGTTTTGGCTCGCTGTTGCCGTGTCTTTTGATTTTTTATTCACTTGCACATACCTTGAAAGGCTCACCAGGTGCTTTAGTTCAATGTGTCGTTTCAGGTTTGTGGTACAGGATAGAGTACAAATTAAAAATTAAAAATAAAATAATAAGTACATAAATAATTTTTAAAAAGATGAAGAAAGGGAAAAATAAAATAATAAATAAATGGATAGTTCAGACAGTGGCTTCAGGGAAAAACTTTTCATTATGACTCAGTAAGATCTTACTTTTTTGTTATTTAACAAAATCAGAGATTTAAGCAAGAGCTCAGTTCCAGGAGAAAAGGAGCAAATTCAGGTAGTGATTTTGCAAATGTTTGTTTGTGAATAAAACATTTTGCATAGGATAACAAAGTTCATCATGTGTTCAAGAGCATTATCTTCTGGGTTAACATAGCAAACAACATGTTTAAGGGTAAGAGAATGGACAGAGTTAGCAGCATCAAAAAAATGAGATCTGACAACATCACTCCAAAACTTTTTAGATATATATCAATAAAAAAAACAGATGTGAAGCCTTCATTTGTTTTTGCCTCCATGCTTACCACATTGATGATGCATGCGCGGTGCGACTCTGTGGTGGCTAGTGTTTCCAGTGTTAAGTCCGTTCAGGACTAATTAACCTGTGTTCGTTTGGTAATGCCTCACTGCATGTTTGGTATGCAGCTTTCTGTCAGAAATAGTTAAGTTTCGTTTTGATCGAAAGTAAAGCGTGTTGCACAAACCTCTCGTCCAGTGTCTTTTTTTGTACACAACAGCCAGATAGGGTTTTTTTCCGCTACATATCAAAGCCTGCTCACGGTGGGTTTTAGCCAGTTTTCGCCTGGAAGGCTTGATGGAAATCTGGCACTGTCTTGAACGAAGTTAAACTGTGAGAGCATGCCGTTCACAAACGCCAGAATGAACACGTTCACAATAACGTTCATCAGGCAGAAATAGTGCGTTCAGTTCACGTTCGCACAAAATAATAACGAGTTCATGAACGATCATTCATTGAACGCGTTCAGGTACAACACTGTGCGGGGGCAGTTCTGGGGGGGCCAACAGGGGCCAGTGCCCCTGTAACTCTGAGTCTGGATCCCCCTGTGGCCCCCCTGACAGGGAGTCTGCATTAATAATACAATGACAGATTTCTTGCAATGATTTTGTTCTGAAGGGAAAGGCAGAAATAAAGTGTCTCAGCAGTTTACTACCCAAAAAAATTGTAAACACTGCTTTGTCTGAATGAGGGATTTATCCTTTTTTCCGGGTTGTATGTGCCCCCTAACAAAAAAGCCGGCCCCAACCTGGCCCCCCCTATTAAAACTGGTCTAGAACCGCCACTGACGCTGTGGTCTGCAGAGAGAGTAATTGGTGCCCTGTAGAGCCGGTACCACATTCTGGATGGCCCACTTCCTCTTCGCCTGGTGAAGAGACAGCAGGATGATAGACAGAAGAGAGAAGAGGCCATGATCGACAGAATTGTTGTCTGTGCAGCACTAATGAACTTGTCTGGCAGTTTTATGTACAACCGTTACAGAATCTGAGAGTAAGAACAAAATCAATGTGCAGTACTTTAATAATGAGCATCAGAGAACAATATTTCATGCAACTTTTTTATACGACAAAGAAGTCATTGTTGTTCGAATTGTGCCATTTAACAGGTTTCAGTGGAGACATAATGGATCTTTCTAATCAAAACCACCTGTTGTTTGTCTTTCAACAGGTCCCCGAACTTATCTCAGTGCTGCTCTGCTGCTGCACACCCTGTCACCCTGCCTCTGATGCCTGTCACCTTGCCTCTGTTGCCTGTCACCCTGCCTCTGTTGCCTGACGCTCTGCCTCTGTTGCCTGATGTTCTGCTGCCACTTGTGTTGCCTGATGGGTCACTCCCTGTGCTGCTTTCGACTAGACTGTGTTCTGCCTACTTAGCAGAAACATATACAGTGCTTAGCATAAATGAGTACACCCCCTTTGAAAAGTATGTCTGTTTTCATGTTGTAAATAAATGTATAGGCTTTGTGATATTTGATTTTGTACATATAGTCTAGTTTATGTTGATACTGAATGAAATAGCTATAATATGCTTCAAAATGAATTGGTATAAATGAGTTGGTATAAATAAATATGTAACTCTCAGTCACAGTTACTTATTTGTTGCCATTTTTACACTGATAAGAAATTCAACCACCTACCTGTGCATCTTTCAGCTTCTGAAGTTTGCGGAGTGTGTCTTGTGACCAAAATGTTTGCATCACATTAATGGCACCACTGATGAAGTCCTCATCTCTTTGTACTCTGAATATCAGGCAGGTCTGAGGAGTCCAAGTGATGAAGTCTGTATACATCCGTTTGGTAACAAACATCTGCATTTGGACCTATCAAATGCAATGCAATCATCATAACACTAATATTTACATTATAGACAGTATGCCATCTTTGGATAATTATCTTGGATAATTGCACAACATGTTGCAGACTTATTAGAGGTGTGCAGGTATATGCAGGTGAAATATTGAAATACCTGAGTGAAATATGCATGGCTCCTCTTTAAGCTTGTCAGGCTTTCCAGATGTCCTCTTTTGTCCTCAAGCCACTGTTGGAACCCAGTAGAGGTGTCTTGCCCCCACCTGTAAGGACACTTAGCCTCTATAACACCCTCACCACAGCAGTCACAGGAAACATAGCCATCACATGAAACCCCCAGGTATGGCATAGTTTGGCAGATGCGGAAGCCAGCCTTTCTGATGACCAGGTTCTGATGTGGTGCATCTACTGGGGCATAGATGTAAATGGTGGAGGACAGGTTGGCTGTGGGACTCCTATGAAGGTAGATTTGTGTCTTTATTATTCAATCAAAAAACAAAAAAAAAACTTTTTCAATCAAAGAAAAAAAGTGTTTGACTGCAAAAATATAGCTGAGACTCAAAAAGATGCATTTGAACACTGTTTTTCTTTGATTGAAAATGTTTTCTTTGATAGAAGTGAAGGTTTTTTGTTTGAAGCCACTTTTTTGATTGAAGTAATGTTGTTTTTTGTTTGGGTCATATTATGGGTAGGACATTTGTGTATTTATAATTCAATCAAAAAAGAAGTTGCTTCAAACAAAAAAAGATATTTTCCATAAAAAAATCACTTCAACCAAAAAAAAACTTTTTCAATCATAGAAAAAAAGTTTTTGAATGCAAAATATTATTTGAGACTCAAAAAATTGCATTTGAACACTGTTTTTTTTTATTGAAAATGTTTTCTTTGATTGAAGTAATCTTTTTTGTGTTTGGGCCATATTATTACCAGCCACTTTTATATTTAAGCGTTGATGTGTAGAGTACAATGCCTAGAAACATATTTTTTTCTATATTATATTATTTTCTTTCTTGTTTATTTGTCCTAAACAGCCAACAGGGCGGATCACAGCTTACTTAACTGTTATATTAGTAAATCATAATTTTAAGGGTCTCTGGCATGTAATGTCTGCTCATGTTCTTAAATTTGCCTCCTCCAACCATCCCATATCCACAAATCTTCAGATTCAGATTCAGAATACTTTACTAATGTTTTTGTTCTAATGCTCTGTGCAACGAGGAAATAGAAATACAGCATGAATGGAAACAAGCGATAAAGATGAAGATGTAAATAAAATAGAATATTAAATTATTATTATTATTATTATTATTATTATTATCATTATTATATATTATTATCATTTCTCACCATCTTCCTTTTCTCCCAGAGTATGGGACTACTTTATGCATGAATAATTGATATGGATGAATATCAAAATATGAAGCCCTATCCAAGCTATGTAAACTAACTGGTCATGTTTCTACAATGCCAGTTACGCTGGTAAACAGTTCTGAAAAAATATAGTTCAAAGAGCACAATAAACACAACACAAGTTGACCCAACAAAATCAGATTTTTTTACATGAATTTATATAAAATCATCCCTTGGTTGTTTTCATCTGTCTTTTTCCAGGACTCCCTGGAAGAAGAGATCCTGTATCTGTATAACTGTTCTTATCTGTAAAACTCTCCTTATCTGTATCTGGACAACACCTGGATGAAATAAAGGCTAAATAATTTTACAACTTGACAATTAATTCAAACAGTCTGGTTACGTTTTTAAATAATTTATGGGCACACTACTGTTCTAGTATTAGTGTTCTACTTTCGATCAAAATTACTCACAGAGGGGCATCTGCTTCTGCAGCAAATTACCAGAGCCACAGACTGTAGCCACTTTCAAGAGCTGAGAGAAAGATTGAGGGGGTCGTTTATTTTTTAAAGCCTGCTGATGTCATTCAAAACGGCTCTTTGTTTTATTTAGATCAGCTCGTTTACAGCATTTTCGATTAGTATTATTATATATTATTATCAAAATGTTTCATGATCAAATAAGTTACTTTTAATTGTAAATTAACAATTTCTCGATTAAAATATTGTGCAAATATGTGCACTAATTACGGTTCACTATGTGTGATGATATGAATATTGATAAAGTTGGAAAGCGCACTGTTATGCCTTAACCAAGATATTGAATATTAAGATTAATTGGATCAGTTCTGACTGGAATGAACAAAGATGTTGAAACGCCTATGACACATTTTAACTCATTTGTGCCTTCTTTTAAATTCGGCATTAAAGGAGAACTTCGGTCGATTTAAACATGCAGCTTCATTGCTCAAGCTACCCTTGACTTGCCAGTACCGAAGACACGAAAACATTTGGTCCAGCCATTACAGAGCTCCGTGAACGGAGACTTAGCATTGAACGCTTACAGCATGGGGTCAGAACTTTACACTGTGTTTTAAGCGTTTTAACATGCTCCACATCTCCCACCAAAAGTTATGCAACATCAGCAGACACCTTACAACACAGCACTGTAGCGTTTATGACTCACAATGAATAAAAAAGTAGTTAAAACAGTGTGTTTGTGCAAGCAGCTACTTACCTGTTTGTTGACATCCGCGTCTTCCGGCTAGGCTCAAAAACAGTGATGTTTTACAGAGTTGTAGCCACACTTGTCTTCTTTCTCCCATTGTTTCTACTTTATCGGTAGGATGCTTCGTTTACTCCAATGTAGTGGAGTAAACGGAGTTGTAGCCACACGTGTCTTCTTTATCCCAATGTGTCTACTTTATCAGCAGGATTTATGGTTTTGGATTTACCTGCCTCTAACCAACAAGAGTAGCTCTCAACTGCTCCATTCGCTCAGAAATTTTCTCTTTCCGTGACGATCCTGGCTACAAATTAGGCTCAAAAACAGTGATACTTTCCAGAGTTGAAGCCACACTTGTCTTCTTTCTCCCAATGCATCCACTTTATCAGTAGGATTTATGGTTTTTGAATTATCGACCGCTAACCGACAAGAGTAGGTCCCAACTGTCCCATGCACTCCAATGTAAATCGGGAGGAGGATTTTCAAAGCTGCACCCTTTTTTAACTTGCTGCCATTTCCGCATTTCTGAAGCTAGGACCACAAAACTTAATGAGTGAGTTCTTTAAGGCCTTTCTGGCTTGATCGTGAAAAAAATTGCCGATATCATGTATGGTTTTGACTATATAGCACTAGATGGACGTCCCCGATGTGAGGCAGAAATCACTCTCAAATCAGCTCCCTCACAGTCCGTTGCTATGGCCCTTGCCAACGGTCACCTAGCAACCAAAAACAGCTGGGCCAAGAGAGAGAGTGACAGACAGACAGACACTAGACACACATCAGACAGACAGACAGACAGACACACAGGAGACACACATCAGACAGACAGATGGACAGGAGACACACAGGAGACACACATCAGACAGACAGACAGACACACAGGAGACACACATCAGACAGACAGACAGACAGACAGGAGACACACATCAGACAGACATACGGACAGACAGACAGAGAGACATGTAGACACACACACACACAGCCATGCTTAAGCGTGCACTCACATACACGCAAACGCACACACACAGTATATTTCCCAACATTTAAACTACATTAAACGATTATTTTTTCACTCATTCAATGTGCGGCTTGATCGGACTCTGTATGCTATAATTCAGTTTTCTAGAATATTAATCTTTCGCGTCGTAAGACACGAACAGCTGCGAGACACTTCCCATAAGGAATGAATGGGATGAGTTCAAAAAACTCGCAAATCTGCGATGTTTTTCACACATCTCCTGCTCTGGCATACATTCAGCTAGAAACACCATTCCAGCTTTAAATTGTAGGCACAAGTCATGAGTATTTAAGTTGTATTTGAACTTTTTTCCTATGATGTGTAGTTTTTGAACTGTGATCCTTGAATGACGGTGAGTGATTTTGGAAAAATTCTGGGTTTTCAATGATTGTGTATGGCGGAATGTTCGTGCAGCAGAGTGGAGAGGGTCAACTGACAGAGTGAGAGAGACTCAAAAATTTGCTCAGAAATGTTCTATTTCCGTGACGATCCAGGCCACAAATTAGGCTCAAAAACAGTGATATTTTCCAGAGTTGTAGCCACACTTGTCTTCTTTCTCCCAATGTGTCTACTTTATCAGTAGGATTTACGGTTTTTGAATTATTGACCGCTAACCGACAAGAGTAGCTCTCAAATGCTCCATTTACTCCAATGTAAATCGGGAGGAGAAATTTCAAAACTGCACCCTTTTTTAACTCGCTGCCATTTCCACATTTCTGAAGCTAGGACCACAAAACTTGATGTGTGTGTTCCTTAAGGCCCTTCCCGCTTGATGGTGAGGAAACTTTGCTGATATCATGTATGGTTTTGACTATATAGCACTAGATGGACGTCCCCGATGTGAGGCAGAAATCACTCTCAAATCAGCTCCCTCACAGTCCGTTGCTACGGGCCATGCCATCTGTCACCTAGCAACCGAAATCAGCTGGACCAAGAGAGAGAGTGACAGACAGACAGACAGACACACAGACAGACATACACACACACATTTAGAGACAGACATACATTTTCTGCGACGTAAGTCGCAAAACATTAACATTCTGGAGAAAACGATCAGACTCGGTTTGCTATCATTCAGTCATGGAGAATACCAATTTTTCGCGACGTGAGTCGCGAAAAACTGCGAAAAATTTCCCATAAGGAATGAATAGGACAAGGGAATGGGACCCCACTATAGCAAAGCTATACTAACAAGAGCACAGCACCACTAACAAGAAGAGACGCGAGGAATAACAATAATGGGCTGTTATTCCTCATGCGTCTTCTTCTTATTATAATTACCATCATCATTTATCCTCCTGCTTGAGTGTGCACTCACATGCACACACACACACACAGTACAGGGTTTCCTGCAGGAAAAAACTTTGGCCAGGGGGGGAGGTGGCCGAGAACCGGAAGGATAAAAGGCTGGTAACGCTGTTACTGTGATGATAAATGACACTTAAATATTGAATCTGTGTCTATAATAACTACACCTTGACATGTAAATGTGATCTGTCTTGGTTTATTTAATTTAACTTAAAATCTGGACTGCATAATATATGAATCAGAAACAGAAATGCTTTACAGCAGCTACCATTCAAAGTCGAGAATATGCAGAAAAATAATATTCGCAATAAAAATGTTAATAAAATAATAATAATAATAAACTGCATATATGCTGCATATTTATAATAGAAGTCTACTGCAATTGTACTTTTTTTTTACCATTAAATGTTATTTTATTTTATACATTATCATATTTTAAAATGTTCTGTCATAGAGTACATCACTTCACTGCTAACAGAAAAGAAAGCAGGCTCACTGCCAGTTGCAGCTTCTTATCGTGATCTGCAGTCTTTGTTAATTTTTTGTCATGATTGCTATTATTAGTACTTGGATTATCAAAAATCCCAGTGACATGTCAGGATGTGGTTATCATAGACAGATTCAATATTTAACTGTCATGTGTCATCACAGTAACAGCGTTACATACATTAGCAGCTGTAAACACAAAGACATTATAAAATACATCAAGTGGTCCCCTTTAAACGCTGGGTGCAGGTGTATATTTTGGTAAATAACCGCCGGTTCCAAATTAATGCCGAGTCTAATTTATTTTAAAAAACAAACAAACAAACAAAAAAACATCAAGGAAGAAGACGGGACCACTGACCCTGCATGACTTTTTTCTTCGCCTTTTTTTTTCTTTTTTTTTAACGTATCATGCTGCTATCTGTCAGTCATCACACTGATGATCGCCATGGCTCCGGTGCGGCAAACTTTCTGTCTTAAAATATGCAGAGGAAAACTCGGGAGAAGCAGCCGCTAGACGTTTCTCTGCTGACTCCAAGAGAGAGAGAGATTGGCGAAAAAACAAACAGAGCTTCAGCGTCTGTCCGAGGTGGACAGCAACAGGACCGGGCAGCCTGCTGGAGGGAGGAAGAAGGCTAGCGAGGAGCCTGAGATAAACATGCAGGGATGAGTTATCAGCAAACGGGCACGCCACGAGAGAGTGTCCCGCAAAATGATCAGGGCGATGGAGAAACAAATGTACGCCACCGTGAGTGACAGCAGAGATGAGGAGTTTGCAGCGAGTGCTGGTTGGATAAAATGTTTTCACCGCTGCACCAACTTCACTAGCAGAAGACAAATATTGCCCAGAAGGGTGCCAGAGAATTCACCGAGATGCTGGCGAAGTTTGTGAAATTTTCAACCCGGATTTTTGTGCGGAGGGAATTGAATACCTATCCCAAATAAACACCTGGTCTGTTAAAACCTATTGGTGGTTAATGGCGCCCCCCCCCAAAAAAAGCAGATTTGCATGATTCACGAAGGTCGCATTTTCATGTCGAAAAATCCGGATTTCTGGAAAAATCCAGAAAAATCACATGCCTGATTAGTTCTCAAGCGCTGCCGTGTCACTTGCATGCATTGCATTATTTTTTTTTTTCCCCCGACATTCTAGCCTGGGCGCTACAGATTTCAGGCTGGGCGGGGCGCCTGGCCAAATAACGTCTGTAGGAAACCCTGCAGTATTTTTCACAACAATTAAACTATATTTAACAACTATCTTTTTATTCATTCAGGTCAGAGTGTTTGACTCATTCTCACTGTATCATCTCTTCATACTCCATCAGCTGAAACAAAACAAACTGGAATGCTGGCTTAAGGCTTTTAGGGTATTAATATTATTAATCATATTAATTAATTCATAATAACATTTCATTAATGTATTATATTATAATACATTAATTAACTAAATAAATTATTAAAACATAAATAAAACATTAATATATGAAAAAATAAATTAAACATATTGTGTTATGTCATTTATTTAGTAATATATAACATAATAATTCAATATTGATCAATTAATATTATCATTAATTAATTCTTCTAATTAACATTGATGTTGTTGTTTTTTTATGTGTTACATTCTTATACATTCATAAAAATAAATATAACTAATGAAATGCAGCAAGGTATGATCATCTGGAGCCTGTGTCAAGTGCACAGATAACAGCCATCTCATTTGACAAATCACCTCGGATACAGATGACAGACAACACAGGAGGACTCTGATTGGACAGTTGTGCGTGCATTTTTTTTTTTTTTGGCCTTGATATAAACCACTGGTCCGGCTCTGCGATACCCTTTGACCTCATCAGAGGTAAGTACCTGTTATATTTTACATTAGCATACTGAAATCATTAATAAAAGTGGATTTTATGGAAGCTAGACATTACTATCTCTCCCATGATCACGATTACTCATGATTTCGGAAAAATGAATGTAATTGTTTATGGTCGGTCTGTTTCAGTAATATTAATCCGGTACTTGGCTCCTGATTACCGAGTAGCCAACCTAACAGCTAACATTAGCTATTAGCTGGGACAAGCTAACGGCTAACCGGCCCTTCGTTAGCTTGGCTACCCGGAGCCCAGTAGCTCCGGGCCAACAGCGTCTAGCAAAGCTGTAGGGCTCTATAAGTACAGAATATGTCTGTCTAGTAACAGGGCTGCATCAGTCTGTTTCAATACAACATTATTTAGACGAGCTAACAGCGCTATTCGGCTCTGGTATATAAAACAATGGGCCGCGCTCTAAGCCAACAGCGGTGACATTGCTTTTTCTATAGAGAAACTTTGAGCAGAGCGAAAAGCTAACTGTGCTAACATCTGTACACCTTTAACACAAGTGAGATGAATGAAGCTAGACATTACTTTGTCGTGTATTTGGGAACACTGATTGATTGTTTATGGTCGATCTGTTTTTATATAAGAACATTGAGATAAAAGCTAAAACAAAAGCTAGACCGAGATGCTAACTGGGTGAATCATGGCCCTTTGTTCTCTCGCGGCGCGAACGGTAGCCATTTTGTCTCCCAGTGCGAAATGTACTGTCATGCATGGGTCCTTAACAGGGTCAGATTTAATAGTAGATACTATTCTCATGATTTTGTAATTTTAAAAAAGAAGAAGTAGTTTTTCTGTTTTTATGAATAAAGCTAGACATTACTGTCGTGTATTTGGGAACACTGATTGTTTATGGTCGATCTGTTTTTATATAAGAAAATCATGGCCTTTGTTCTCCGGTGGTGCGAACGGTAGCCATTTTGTCTCCCAGTGTGAACTGTACTGTCATGTATAGATCCTTAACAGGGTCAGATTTTTAATAGGCGATATTACTCATGATTTTGTGATTAAAAAAAAACAATAGTTTTTCTGTTTTTATAGAAAAACATTAACACAAGTTGAAAGCTGTATTTCTGATCCATCTACTTATAATATTTAATTCTCCCCTCTCTCCACCATAAAAACAAATTTCTCCTTGTTTGTCTGTGATAAAATGTGATTACATGTTTTTTTTGTGTGTTTTTTTTTCATGTAGCTAAAAAAATATCAAACTTAAATTTAGTATACACTTTTACAACCTGCCTTGATTGAATGGAAAAGGAAGCATTTTAAAACACGACTATATTGATAATAAAGTGCATTGAGGTGTTGATAAAATCCTGTACATTTGATGAAGTTAATGTCATTTTTACGTGTTTGTATATTTATTGTGTCATAGTAATTCTTTGTTTTGAGGAATAAACTATTATAATACTGTATAGTATAATATTAATATAGTATTATATTTATAATTTAAAGTCATTATAATATAGAATAATTTTTAAAATACTGTGCCCAAAAACACACACATAATGACAAGTACAGATGTTAAATGTCTGTTATGCCATTAGCTTGTTGCTAACAGTGACTCATAACATTTGAGAGACATTTATGTTTTTATTGCTTATTGTCTTTGATAAGATTAAAAGGTTCCTGAGCTTGGACAACTGAGAGTTACCTCAATCTTGAATTCATCGCCCTCAACCTTTGCGGAGCAGTTTGACCACATCTCACACACACACACACACACACACACACACACACACAATCACCATAACTTCTATTCCTCAAATTTCATTTTACATATTAGATTAGGTTGTCTTAGATTAGTTTATTTTACATTAGGTAGTAGTAGGTTTAGGTTTAGGTCAGTTTGACAGGTTAACCTATTAACCTTTGAGGTGTACTTCTCTTTTTTTTTCTGTCATCAACTTCTGTCAGCAGGATGCCCAAGAAGTCGAGGCGGTCTGTGGCGGCGAAGGAGCGCTGGAAGACCCAACCCCCCTGCTCCCGAGCTCCAGTCAGCAATGTATGTCACACACACACACACACACACACACACACACACACACACAAGACATTGTCTGAGGTTTAACGTGTTTGTAATCTGTCATCAGGCATTTGGCTCTTCACCCCCTGCCAGGCCTTTCTGGAGCCCGGGTGATGCCGAAGTTCGTGCACGTAAGTATCCACCTCCATTTTATCCCTAAATGATCCATAAAGGAATTCATCGTCAATATTAAACTTTTTAAACTTGTTTTCCTGTACTTTTTAACAAGTGATTGTTGATTTTTCCTGGTGGGCTTTCCCTCATCAGTTTTACCTTTTTTATCTGTTTTGTCCTTTACTAAACAGGCCGACTACCGCCATCCGGCGACGAGCTGGCCACCTTCGGAGTGGACTGGACGGAGCCACAAGCTGGTCATCCCACCGGAGTCTGACAAGAAGGTGCTATTATTGTCCAGTTTATGAAGGAAGTAATTGCTCTTGAGAGGGATTAATGATTTTCATGCTAAAGAAATTTTCTTTGTTGTTGCAGTTTGTTCTGATTGTCGGGGACTCCCATCTCCGGTCCATCGTGGACGGTTTCGTCGTGATGCCAGAAGGGAAGTTTTCTTTTGGTTTCATGTCGACCCCTGGGGCCCATGCCGCTCAGCTGCGGACTGAGGTCCTACATGCTAAAGTTCCTCGCTCCCCTGATGCTGTTTGTGTTCTTGCCCCTAGCAACAACCTGACGGCGAGCAGGACCGTGGACGAGGCAGCCGTTGACTACACCCGTTTCCTCACTGCTGTGAGGAGCCGCTGGCCAAAGGTAAGCTTTTATTTAGTTTTATTTTTAGGCATCTACACCTTTTTAATTAGACAGTGGATAGATTTTTGAAATGGGAAAGAGAGGGGGTGTCACATGCAGCAAAGGTCTGCTGGCCAGGATTCGAACCAGGGTCCGCTACATATGTGGCATGCGCTTTAACCACTTGACTACCTGCACCCCCACGCCTCACTGCTGTGAGGAGCGGCTGGCCGAGGGTAAGCTTTTTTTTTTTTCATGTCTCGCTTGTCCTGTAGTCTTAGTAGTTTAACAACAATAGAAATACATTGACTATTCTGATAAGACTAATTGTGTGAGCTTAATGTCAGCTTAGTGCATACTTGCCAACATTGGGTTGTGAAAAATAGGGCGATTTTTTTCATTGGTGTATCGGCCCAAGTAACAAGGTTCCTTCGCCAGGTGTGCGATTTATTTGTCATAATTTCTTGCCTTGTATTTTAAACCACACATGTCCAAAATTCTTAGAACAGTGTTTCCCCTAATTTTTTTTATAGCAGCTGTGCTCTGAGTTGATAACCTAGCAACACTAGGGGGGTCTGGGGGC
Source organism: Sparus aurata (assembly GCF_900880675.1). Taxonomy (NCBI): domain Eukaryota; kingdom Metazoa; phylum Chordata; class Actinopteri; order Spariformes; family Sparidae; genus Sparus; species Sparus aurata. The sequence goes on along the minus strand of NC_044190.1, from coordinate 1,610,537 downwards.
ATGCTCCCCCGGAAAAAAATTTGAAAAATGACCCTTTAAATCTTACCTACTCGTGAGATTTTTGAAAAGAAAATCATTTTCAGAATTTCAGAATCAGAATCTAAGACATGAGACAAAACAGTGTAGAAGCTGACATTGCTGCTTGAAAATATGTTAACATCCTGAGCATTTCAGAAGTCAGTGAGCCACATGCCATGGAAGCTATTGAGAAATAATTCATAATATTTATCAACATAATTCATCATAATTTCTGCATATTAATATTCATATGAAATAGAGGAAGCACTAAAATACAATAACAACAGGTGTCTTACTCGTCCAGTTTACTGATACAATCTGCAGCTGGTTTGGAGTCACTGGGTCACATGACATGAAAGATATTCTAAAAAACAGCAGTTATTTTGTATTAATTTATTTATGCTAAGTAATTTAATGACGGTCCCTAAATCAGTCTCAGTGATTCAGCGCGAGGCTCTGAGAGGTGAGCTGACCGTCCTCCTGCTGCTGACACTGGGAGAACCTCAGTAAAGTCTCAGCTGGACCCGATATCCACAGAATATCCAAACTGAAACTAACTTCACCCCGGTTCGATGAGTCGCCTGTTGCAGCCTTTGAATAGGATGACGAGGATTTCAGTCACTCAACTTCAACGGTACAAATGGCAGTAATGACAATAATAATCGATTTCAAGATAACTTGGGGTGTGGTGCTTTCACTGTGTGCAACTTATTCCCCATTCGCTCGTGATATTAAACCGACAAAAATCACGTCATCATCAAAATCAAATGTCATTATGTTTATCAATACCCGACCGACCGTGCCTTGCGCAACGCGCCCCCCCCCCCAAAAAAGAAAAACGGATTTGCATGATTCACGAGAGCCTCATTTTCAGGTCGGAAAAGCCGGATTGCGGGATTTATCAGGAACAATCACACACCTGCTCATCCGCACAGGCAGGCCAGGGTTGCCAGATACTGCAACAAATATAGGGACACAATCTTACTTGTTTCCTTTACTGTAAAATCGGGAGATTAACGGGAGAAATTACTGACCGGGAGCATCGAGGGAGATAGGGTTAAAAATCGGGAGTCTCCCGCGTGAATCGGGAGAGTTGGCAACTATGTTAGTGTGTGTGTGTGTGTGTGTGTGTGTGTGTGTGTGTGTGTGAGTGAGAGATTTTGGATGAAACTGTCAATTGGTGGGTTCTTAAAATTTTGTTCACTACAGGTCTTTGTGCTGGACTTCCCCCCCGCCTGAACGAGGATGAGGAGCACCAGAGGCACCTTCACCACGAGTATCACCGCGTGACGGCTCGTATGGGTATGTTTAAAAAAAGAAAAAATCTTGTCAATAAAAACACGAAAAAGAAATGTACTTAAATATCTGTGAAGATATAGTAATGAACATAAAGTCATAATGTGTGGATGTTGTAAGGACTTTTTTCTTTTTTATATTTTTAGGTTTGAGGTACTTCTCTGCGGAGGAGCACTTCCCCCGTACATGCTTGGATCTGTGGAGCACAGACGGCGTAAGTAGAATATCTATGTGTAATAGAAAAAGTCTAATTTGCTATAATTTCTTGTGTGTTGATATGAAACAGTCAACATGAGCTACTTTTGAAGTTGGACTTTGTCTGTAAATGGATTTGTATTGTCATGTCTGCAGGTTCACCTGAGCGACCGTGAGGGGATTGGGATCCTCACCAGCTGCTGTGGACCTCCACGGAGCAGTTCCTCGAGACACCTCCTACCCCTCCCCCGGTGTCTCCTACTCCTTCACGGCCGCTTAGGAAGTTTTCTCCTTACCTGGTTGTGAAGGGAGAGGTACGTTCTCCTCTGTCTCCTGACCCCTTCCAGTGGGAGGTCGTTGGTCAGAGCAGCAAGGTTAGTAGGGTTTTTTTTTTTATATTATGTGTGTTTACATGTGTTTGTGTACCTTTTGGTGGACGGGTTCACAGTCATCACTAAAAAGCATCTATATAATCAAATGTGTGATGTGCTTTTCCAGTCGCAGGTTCCTAGTCAGGCCAGCGTGGCTCAGCAGCAGGTGAGAGATTTTTCTTTTTTTCACAAGTTAACTGGTTAGTATTTAAACTTTGTGTATTTGACCGGACAAATACTCATTTGTCTTTGTGTTTATTTTTTATTTTTTTTTGTCTTTCACAGGAGAAGGAGTCCTTCCTTCCACTGAACCCAATGTGGAGCTATGGAGGATGTGTCTCCCTCTCAGCTGTCTGACGTCCCGTCTCCTCCAGCGCGCAATGTAAATTGTCTTGACATTTCTTCTCAGCTGTAATATAAAGTTTCTCCTTGTTCCCTGCAGTTACTGTTGCTATGTTTTATTTGACGTGCAGGTGGCCTCTCCAGCGGCAGCCAGGCGTCGTAGGACCACAGAGAGACACCCTCCTTGCAGCCAGTCTCCTGTGAACAACGTATGTTACCGAACTGACACACAGTCAATGTTTACAGTTGAAACGGTGTTTTCATGGAGACATAACTACATTGTCCAATCTGTCTGAATTTTAATATATTTGTTCTCATCTGTCGACAGCTGGTTGGATCCCCTCCAGCCAGGCTGTCACGGCGACTGGAGGAAGACGCCCCCTCCAGCCCGGTTCCTCGGTCCAGGACCACGGATGGATCACCCCCCCGCACCCATACTTCAGTGACCAATGTATGTTGCTCTCTGACCCAACAGACACAATCTTGCATAGAACCTACAGTGTGTTCACTGAGACGTGTGAAGTTTAACATGTTTGTTTTCATGTGTCAACAGCTGGTTGCATCCCCTCCAGTTAGGTTGTCCTGTAGTTTGGGTGATCCGACGACCCCCTGCTGTTCACCGGTTGCGAAGGTAAATATTATTCCTATTGTATAAAGTTCATAATGTCATTAAAGTCTTCATTTTACTGAATAGTTGTTATTTGTTATCAGGATGCAGACCCCTTCACCGGCTGGACCGTCCCAGACCTTTAAAGCTGCGGCCTGTCAGTCTCCTCGCCCAGCTAAGGTATTTACTCCACAAGTGACACACACAACGTCAACTGTAAAATCAGCTGTAACTACATTAAACTGGTTCATTTAAAATTGCTGATACTGTTATCTTCCTCTGCAGTTCACAAATGTCAGTGAGTAATTGAAATAAATTTGGAAAACTTTTCAACTTGTTGCGTTGTGTTGCCTCATGTCTAAATATTAACTAGTGTTATGACTTATCACAGACCGTCTGGACACCAGATCCCTCATCGACCTGCTGGCCCTGGATCATCAATGATGGACTCTCTGCCTCTCATTCCCCTCCTAAAGAAGTAAGGACATTTACATACGGGTTTATTGTTGGCTTAATAAAGTGTGTGTTCGAGGGAAAATGTGGTTTACTTTAATCTGAAATGAAAAAAAAAAACTATGAAGGAGAGAAATAATAGTTATTGTTAACAATAACAAAAGTAATAATAATCAAAATTATGAACAAGACTAGTTTGACATGATTTTATCAATGTTTTCATGTGTAAACATTGACACAAATACAAGGGATGTATAAGAGTTAAAGGTCCTTTAAAGCATCCTTCAAACTTTGATCAAGATGACAAGTGGTGACAAAAGTTTATGATGGTCTCAAAACATTTAAATTTGAAATATGGAATAGTCTGTTCATTTGTGTATGTGTGAAATTTCAGCTTTTTTATATATGTTCAATTGATGGGGAAAATTTGTTGGAAATGATATTGTATAATTGGATAGTTATAATTTAAAGCTGCAGAAGGTAAAATGTTTAGTCACATTTGCTTAAACTGTCTCTATGCTGTGACTGCAGTATCTGAAACGGTTAATTACTACAACTAATGTTAACTAGATTTATGATTATGCTAATAAGCAATCCTTCATGATAATGATTATAATGTATCTTACATTTCAGGTGCCGGTTAGTTCTATTATTAGGGCCAGTCATAGTCAGAGTGACATGAGGTACAGGAAGTTCTCCAGGAACCACCAGTGTACCTGCATGTCCCTGACTTTTCTGGCTTATCAGAACGAAGGTTGTCAGTTGAACAGTGCTGCCCTCGATAGAGTGCTGGCAAAGGGAGATTCACTTTATGTAGGTGTAAAAAGACAGCTGATCCGGGAAAAAAGATTCCACAGTGACCATCTCACTGTGGAAGAACTGCCCAAACAAGTCCTGACAGACACAGATATGTTTCACCTCCACTGGCCTGAAATCCGGTGTGGACCTGTGAAAGCCAGTGGAAGCCAGGCTTGGGGTCTGCCTGCGTCCTCAAGACGGCTCCTGCACACGCAGCAGCAGAGTGCGTCCTCAAGACGGCTCCTGCACACGCAGCAAAAGAACATTTCTCAAAGTTGTCAAAGCAACAGCGACGAAGAGCGATGCAGAAAGCCAGCAAAAACCAATACGCATTACTGTCTGAAGGGAAAAAAAAGGAAAAAAATCCAATATCAAAGGAAAAGGTACAGCAGCTGTCCGGAATTTAGGAGAAAAAAACTCAAAGCACAAAGGAGAAGATATGCCAAAGACAGTCTCCATCAGGGACAGCGATTACTGTCCTTCAAATGTTACTATGAAAATGTTCAAGATAAGAAGAAGGAAGAACTTGTCAGAAGATACAAGGAAGATGCTACTTTCAGGCAACAACGGAAGACTTGCATTACAAAGAAATACAAGGAAGATGCCACGTTCCGCACCAGACAAAAGAAACGCATCACAGATAAATACGAGGAAGATGCCACGTTCCGCACCAGACAAAAAAATTACATTGCCGATAGATACAAGTCAAATACAGTGTTTTGGAGCAGACAAACATTTGTCATGTCTCAGAGGTACAACACAGATCCAAACTATAGCCAAAAACAAAAGCAAGATTTCAATCTTAGATATCACAACGATACAGAATTTAAACGTCGTTTTAATCAACGTTGTAACCAGCAGAGAGGAACCAAATTGGCCACAAATCCTGCCTTTAACATATTTTACAAGATGCAGAGAGCGCTTAGACTCAAGAGAAAATACAGACAAATTGTGCCCCACCGCCCCCAGCCCCTGATTAATCCGCTGATGGAAGCAGCCATAGCTGCCTTTCGTGAGTCCATTAGACATGGACCCACATACATTTGCACTGTTTGTCACAGAGCCCAGTTTCCTAATCAGGTCAAAGAATGCAAAAGGCAAAAATATAGTAAACATGCAAAAGTGGCAGCAGCATGCTTGACAGGAAAGTATGTTCACTTTTGTGACAGTGACTGCTCTACACCTTGCGCTGTGCCACAAGAGAGACTGCATGAGTGGATATGCTACACCTGTGACAGCTACCTTATCAGAGGACGCATACCACCCATGGCAGTCATAAACAATTTGGAGTTGGCACCCATCCCCCCAAAATTAGCTGTACTTAATATGCTTGAGAGGCAGCTGATTGCAAAAATCCTGCCATTTGCAAAAATTGTTGCTCTGCCAAAAGGCCAACAGAGAGCAGTCCACGGAGCTGTTGTGTGCGTTGCATCAGAAGTGGAAGCGACCGTCAATAGTCTCCCGAGGCCCAGAGCAGAGGCGCAGCTGCTTCAAGTGAAATTGAAAAGGCACATTAAATACAAAGGTTACCGGCACTTTTACACCGTTAATATGAAGAATGTGCTAGCTGGCCTTGCAACGTTGAAAGAGACGCATTCCGAATATAAAGACGTGTTTATCGATGAGACTGCCACTTTTGACTGTCTGCTCGAAAAAGAGGATCTCATCGAAGAAGAGGAGTCCAGACAAGAAGAGGAGCCCATTGATGACGAGGATCCCAGAGGAAGATAGGGATGTAGATTTGGAGGACATTTTTAAAGGAGTCATCACCCGGAAATCGCAATTTCTCTTGTTAAATCATGCATATTGGTGTTGGACCTCAGTTGAAACTTGCCTGAAAAGCTGGAGTTTGAAAGTGACTCAGTTTTTTCGCTTTGGCTCTTTTTCCGAACAGGAATCGTGCGCGGACGTGCGTGTGCCTAAGGCACTAGATTTTGACTCTGCTCCTGTGGTGACGTCACCACAGGAGGCTACTTGCATAAGCCCACCTCTCTTTCACCACCCAACCCCGCCCCGTCCGCTACCTAAATTCACAGAGCGCCGCCATTACTGAGAAGAACAAGATAGCTAAACGTCGCTCGCATGTAAACTGCGCTGTGGTCGGTTGCCAAAATCAACACATTAGTGTTTTCAGTATCCCTGCATCGGCGGACCAAACCACCAGGGACCAGTGGATCAATTTTATATATGACGGCAATGTTCCTGTCACCCTACCTGCCGCTCTTCATGTTTGTGGTAAACACTTTACCACAGACTCTTTTGCAAATTTGGGGCAATACCAGGCAAAGATGGCTTCAAGCCTGCATTTGAAAAAGGGGGCGATTCCAACAATCAGGGACGCATCTGCAGTACAATCGGTAAGTCTCAAAGCTTGTGTAAGGTTATGCTTTATTGTGTCTGAGACCCTGAAATGACGGTATACCGCTGTCTGTTTAGCAGAAAGTACAGCAGCTAACTGCTAATCATGCTAACACTAGATGCTAACGGGACGAATATAAACTTTGAACCCCGTATTTTGTCCGCGGCGCATTGCTCTTCGGTGTGGATGTTTGTAATCGAACACCACCCTGTGGGCCATTTCATCAAGTTGTGGCAGAGACGGTGTGGTTTCTGAGGGAGCTAAAGTTACAGCTATGAGGATGACTAGTGTGACGCGTTTCAGCTCACAGCCGTCCTCAGCCAGACTTTCTGAGTGAGCACGCCGAATCTGCCTATCTCTGTCATTTTCACGCCATATATCGTGACCACCAGCATTAAAACTCAAGTCTCATATATTAAACAAGAGTGTTAAGTGTAAACACAGGCTCTGCAGCTGGATTTTACTGTTTATTGTGATTACAATGTTTTAACGGTACCCATTGTCACATCTAATGCTACATTATAATACTTGTCACTCCTTATCAACTGCAGCTCTTCACACGTGTGATTTTTTTTCAATTGCTGTGATGTATTTTGTTACCCTTGTTGGACACAAACACAGTTAGTTACTTCTAAACAATATCAGATAATCAGATTTGTCTTGGGTTTTTGTTAAATTTGCTTTTAAAATTTCTTTTTGCTTCTATTAGGCTAGCACATCTCATGCAGTGCCCAGCACCAGCACTGTTGTTATGCCTCAAAGGGTACATGTTGGCTGCCAGACGGAATCCATAACGCTGGCATCGACTGGCACACAGTTGTCTATGAAAACTTTACAACCTCACGTCAAAAGTACAGGTTAGTCTGGGAGATTATTTTACATATAGAAAATTATAACACATCAAGTACAACACAATCTTCTTTTATGTTTTTATTCATAAAAGACTCAAATATTCTGTCTACTTTTATTGCACTTTATGATGCCAATATCTGTTTCTGTGGATAAAAGGTACACAAACAGAAGTGAAGACAACAGATGTCGGAGTCAGCACAATTGTTCCTGACCTTCCCTGGTCCTCCATGCCAACAAAACCATCACTGCTGCAGCCTCACCTCAGTCTGGTGGAGGATGAAGATGAGGAAAGCTCTGTGGAGGCTAGCTCATCTTTTGTGGCTCCAGAACTGCAAGACTCCACATACAACCCGGAAGAGTCAGTTACTTTGTTAACAAAATCAACAGATGAGTCGTAAGTTATAACTTGTATTTCTTAATATTTGGGTTTTTGCTCAGCCATTATCTGCTTTTAAGAACTAGGCTCAAACATTAACAAAATTTTACTTTTAAAACATTATGTGACTTCTGATACATTTGATTGTGTACTAGGGCCAATTGCCTGTGTGCACATAACTTCCTGATACTCAGAAGCTCTGTTATTTTTTGTGAGTTAGGATTGGAATGAACTAACAAAAATGGTGTGCTTGCTTGTTCTCTTTGGTTGCAGCAATCCAACCCACCTGTTTTAATCAGTTCTGTTCAATTCTGTTACACTGTTTGTCCAATAATGTAAGACAGGAAATGAAGGAGCTGGCTAAAGTTCAGGAGGTAGTGGAGCTGTGCATAAAGCCTATTGGCTATTGCAGAGGTACGGGCTCTTCAAATGCCCCTCTAGTCTGCATTTTACATGCTTGTGACTTTTTTCACTCTCTCAACATAGGGAAGACCCCAGCACCACTCATGGAGAGCCCTTATCCACTCACAAAATACGTAAGCTGTTGGTTTTTGAAACATGCCTCATGGAGCTCTTTGAGAAGCGCCCAGTGTGCAGCCGAGTTTGTGATATCAAGAAGAACATCAGGGGAACTTTCTTTGCCATTGTCCAGAGATGTCCACATTGCCTCTACCAGAGAAGATGGAAAAGTCAGCCAGTGATTGGTCACTCCACACCAGCTGGGAATTTGCAACTTTCTGCTGCTATATACTTCTGTGGTGCATCATTTTTTAATGTGCAGAAGGTATGTTCAGGTACTTGTTTATAGTCAAATGTATTTATAATTTCTCAAACACAGAAGTGTGACAAGTTAGAGAACAAATGTTGATGCTCTTGATTCGCTGCCTAAGGTTGAGGGGTCACTTATCAAACCCATCATAGCAGTCCATTTGAATTAGATATGAAAAAGCCTGCATACAACTGAGAATTTTATCTACAAATGCATTTTCATTTTAATCTAAATTGTTGATATACATAACCAATAAAATTGATTTTGTCTTTGATATTTTAGGTTTTCAAGGCCATGCAGTTGCAGATACACAGCTACAAACAGTTCAGAGTACACTGCTGCAGCTTCATTGAGCCCGCTGTGCTACATAAATGGAAGACAGATCAGGCAGCCATTTTGCAGCGGCTCAGCCAAGACGGGAGTGCCATTCTAGGTGGTGATATGAGGGCTGACTCACCAGGTAATTTTTTAATCTTTCATGTTACAATGAAATATTACTACATAAATGCACACTAAACGCAACAAATATCAATTAATTTTTTGGAGAAGGTTAATTTCCAAACAATGCAAGTTTACCAAAATGCTGTACAAAAAGTGATTCATGTTTTCAGGACACAGTGCAAAGTATGGCAGTTACACCCTGATGGACCTGAACAACAACAATGTCATCGACATCCAGCTAGTTCAGGTTAGTGACTGCATGACAGCAGTGTTACACCATTAAAATGTATTACTATATTGGTCTTAACATAAAACAACCCTGTTTATAAGATGCCTCCCCATTTTCAAGACTCATTTTCGGGAAAAATACTTTTTGAAGACAAAATCTGGTTCTTTATAAAGAAAATAATTCTATTTGAAAATGAGAATATACAAACACTTTGAGATAATTAAAGTTGTTTGTCTATAACATTTTTTTCATGTTTTTATTTTGCCTTGAACAATTTAATTTCAAGTTTTGCATTTTCACCTCACTCACCTGATCACTCATGATTAACTTTAATCTGACATTATTCATTCCATTTTATTATTATGTCTGTCTATGTCTTTACCCTCTATCATGCTCACTTAGTGTTCACAGAAAATACCCTTAATGATTTAAAATCTTGTGGGTTGTGCTGTGAACATTTTGATAAGATGAGAGATGAGATTGAGATAATAGCCTTCACTTGAATTCTTCTTTTACACAACCCTTTCCCCCTTTTATTTGTCTTGTATAACAGAACAACGAGGTTGGTGGGAGCACTAACATGGAGAAAGAAGGCCTGAAAAGGAGCCTTAAAGTAATGGAGGACTCTGGCATCAAGCTGGACTGTATTGTTTCTGATCGGCACCCCCAGATCCAGAAATTCCTCACTGATGCCAAAATCACCCAATACTATGATGTTTGGCACTTTGAGAAAGGTAATTATCATTCATAGTTATTTCAGTCAAACAACATTTCAGAGGTTTATTCAGTCTGGACATATGATAATCTGATCAATATAAATATAATTTATTAGAAGTAATAAAGAATATGTTTAGACTTTGAATATATTGTATAGACTTTGATGGGGACAAATAATTTTGGGGGAATCAGGGGTCATGCCCTAAATATTTTGTATTTATTTGTAGGAATTGGGAAGAAACTAAAAGCCATTGCCAAAACAAAGGAGTGTGAGAAGTTGAAGAAATGGTTGCCCATGATAAAAAAACAAATATACTGGATTGCAGCTTCATCTACCTCTGGGCCTGAAAGAACTGCTAAGTGGACTTCTGTGATAAACCATCTCCAGGACATCCATACACATGATGACCCCTTGTACCCCAAGTGTAGTCATGCCCCACGTGTGTCCAAGGATAAAGAGAAATGGTTGAAAGCAGGTGAGTGCTCAAGCTGTAGAATGATTTCCTTGTTGGCTAGTAAAAGTTAACCAAAGTAGACCTTTGAGTGAGTGTTTTACACGTTTTCTTATCAATGACATGATAAAGAAGTTGCTGGTAGCCTTGTGGTCCCATTTGTATTATTTTTCTAAATTTCAGGAACACCCGTTCTCTATAAGCTGGAGAAGCTGTTCACTGGCAAGAGAGTCCTGAAGGATGTTTCAAAGCTCAGCCCCCATCACCAAACCTCATCACTCGAGGCGTATCACTCAGTAGTGATACGTTTTGTTCCCAAAAGTGTCCCGTTTCCGTTTCTGGGAATGCTGTGCAGGTAAATATGAAAAAGGTGTCTCTATTTTGGTGTAAAAAATCTAAATGCAAGTGTAAAGATTTTTAAAATCAAAGCCCAACAAAATAACAAAAATGGCAGTAATTATATTTGATTGACTTTTTCTCCCCAAAGACTCTACCTATCAGCTCTGCATTACAATGAGAATTCTGACTGCCCACAAAAGCAGGCTGATGGGAAACCCTGCTTCAAGCTTTACTGGCCAAGAGCAAGAGGGGGAACGTGCACAGTCAAGCCACTGAAAGAGGATCCGACATACAGTAAGTTTACATGCACAAATTTTTATTGCGCACAAATAATTCAAAGGTCAGCGATTATGCAAATACAATAAATAATATAATAACAACAAATACAGATGCCACATTTATAATAGAAATTATGTGGAATTACTTTTTAAAAATGCAATTCTCACACTTTTAAAACTTTCCCAGAACCTTGAAATTGACCAATCAAAAAATGAAAGACTTTATGAAGCCTTGCGAAAGAAATTAAAGGACAAAAAATGAAAGAATGACGCTATATAAAATTTTACAGAAAGCCATTTGTGTTATTAATCCACAGACATTTTTCTCACTACAGACTATGTGGATGAGCTGATGCACCTGGTGTTTGATGTGGTGTTTCATGATCCGGCACCTTTTGTGAGTCAGCTGAAGCAGATTCCTGTGCCAGAGCCCCTATGCTCTCAGTATGACAGGCCAGTGAAGGAAGATGTTGTGGCTCGCTTCGTGTCTCGATTCAATCGAGGGGCATCCTGAAGCCTGCATATTCGCCATCAGCTTCAGGAAATTCACAGCGGATACGCAGCACCACACATGCCAAGATGACCCCAGCACCAGCTCACAAAGGACCTGTACGCTAGGTGCCTGTATTCACTGGTGCACAAAGTTGCAATTTTATGGATAATGGATAATAATATGCTTTATATTTATTTATTTATATATATATATATATATATATATATATATATATATATATATATATATATATATATATATATATATATATATCTCTATATATATATATAAT